>NW_025219985.1:1872261-1877489 GCF_014825855.1 Bombus pyrosoma | reverse complement strand
TTGGATTCTCTTATTTATAAATCTCCCTTGTTTCTCTTCCTTTCACCTCTCCTTCTTTCCTCCTCGTGTGTTTGCACTTTATCTTTCCTCTCTTCGTGTTACTTCGCGCTTTCCTTTCCTTTTTCCCCTCACACTTCACTTTTTCTACAGAGCACTCCGTCCACGTGTTGCCCTTGCCTCGCACCAAACCGAAAGTCCATATGGTATTACATTATAACGTATAACGTTATATAGTATTATGTTATAACGTTTAACGTTATATAGTATTAGCATATAACGTATAACGTAATATGGTATTACGATATAACGTATAACGTTATGTAGTATCACGATAAAACGTAGAACGTTATATGGTATTACGATATAACGTATAACGTTATATGATATTACGACATAACGTATAACGTTATGTAGTGTTACGTTATAACGTATAACGTTATGTAGTATTACGATATAACGTATAGCGTTATGTGGTATTACGTTATAACATTTAACGTTATGTAGTATTAGGATATAACGTTTAACGTTATGTAGTATTAGGATATAACGTATAACGTAATATGGTATTACGATACAACGTATAACGTTATGTAGTATTACGATATAACGTATAGCGTTATGTGCTATTACGTTATAACATTTAACGTTATGTAGTATTAGGATATAACGTTTAACGTTATGTAGTATTAGGATATAACGTATAACGTAATATGGTATTACGATACAACGTATAACGTTATGTAGTATCACGATATAACGTATAACGTTATATGGTATTACATAATATGGTATAACGGTATATGGTATTGCGATATAACGTAAAACGTTATAAGGCATTACGTTATAACGTCTAACGTTATGTTGTATTACGACATAACGTATAACGTTATGTACTATTGCGATATAAAGCATAACGTTATGTAGTATTACGAAATAACATATATCGTTATGTGGTATTAAGATGTAACGTATAACGTTACATGGTATTACCATACAGCGTAAAGCGTTATGTAATATTACGGTATTAAGTATAACGTTATACGGTATTACGTTATATCGCATAACGTTGTGTAGTGTTACGATATAACGTATAACTATATATAGTATTATGTTATAACGTATAACGTTATGTAGTATTACGATATAACGTATAACGTTATATGATATTACATTATAAGGTATAACGTTATATGGTATTACGATATAACGTATAACGTTATATGGTATTACGTTATAACGTACAACGTTATGTGGTATTACGATATAACGTATAACGTTATGTAGTATTACGTTATAACGTATGACGTTATGTACTATTATGATATGACGTATAACGTTATACGAAATTACGATATAACGTATAACGATATCCTAGTGTAACGATATAACGTATATCGTTATGTAGTATTACGATATAACGTATAACGTTACATGGTATTACGATACAACGTATAACGTTATGTAATATTACGGTATTAAGTATAACGGTATACGGTATTACGTTATATCGTATAACGTTATGTAGTGTTACGATATAACGTATAACGTTATGTGGTACTACGATATAACGTATAACGTTATGTAGTATAACGATATAACGAATAATGTTATATGGTATTACATTATAATGTATAACGTTATATAGTATTATGTTATAACGTATAACGTTATGTAGTATTACTATATAACGTATAACGTTATATGGTATTACATTATAAGGTATAACGTTATATGGTATTACGGTATAACGTATAACGTTATATGGTATTACGTTATAACGTTTAACGTTAAGTAGTATTAGGATATAAGGTATAACGTAATACGGAATGACGATATAACCTATAGCGTTATGTAATATTACGGTATTAAGTATAACGGTATACGGTATTACATTATATCGTATAACGTTATGTAGAGCTACGATATAACGTATAACGTTATGTGGTATTACGATATAACGTATAACGTTATGTAGTATAACGATATAACGAATAACGTTATATGGTATTACATTAAAACGTATAACGTTATATAGTATTATGTTATAACGTGTAACGTTAAGTAGTATTACGATATAACGTATAACGTTCAATGGTATTACATTATAAGGTATAAAGTTATATGGTATTACGATATGACGTATAACGTTGTATGGTATTACGTTATAACGTATAACGTTATGTAGTATTAGGATACAACGTATAACGTAATATGGTATGACGATATAACGTATAACGTTATGTAGTATCACGATATAACGTATAAGGTTATATGGTATTACGTTATAACGTTTAACGTTATGTAGTATTAGGATATAACGTATAATGTAATATGGTATGACGATATAACGTGTAACGTTATGTAGTATTGCGATATAACGCATAACGTTATGTAGTATTACGAAATAACATATATCGTTATGTGGTATTAAGATGTAACGTATAACGTTATTTGCTATTACGATATAACGTATATCGTTATGTAGTATTACGATATAACGTATAACGTTACATGGTATTACGAAGCAACGTATAGCGTTATGTAATATTACGGTATCAAGTATAACGGTATACGGTATTACGTTATAACGTATAACGTTATGTAGTATTACGGAATAACGTATAACGTTATGTAGTATTACGTTATTACGTATAACGTTATGTAGTATTACGATATAACGTATAACGTTATATGGTATTACGTTATGACGTTTAACGTTATGTAGTATTAGGATATAACGTATAACGTAATATGGTATTACGATATAACGTATAACGTTATGTAGAATCACGATATAACGTAGAACGTTATGTAGTATCACGATATAGCGTAGAGCGTTATTTGTTATTACGATATAACGTATAACGTTATACGGTATTACGTTATAACGCATAACGTTATGTAATATTACGATATTACGTATAACGGTATACGGTGTTGAGTTATATCGTATAACGTCATTCTAGTATTACTATATAACGTATAACCTTATACGGTAATACGATATAACGTATATCGTTATGTAGTAATACGATATAAGGTATAACGTTATGTGGTATTGAGATATAACGTATAGCCTTATATGCTATTACGTTATAACGTATAACGTTATGTAGTATTACGATATAACGTTTAACGTTATGTAGTATTACGCTTTAACGTATGACGTTATGTACTATTAAGATATGACGTATAACGTTATACGAAATTACGATATAACGTATAGCGTTACATGGTATTACGATACAACGTATAACGTTATGTAATATTACGGTATCAAGTATAACGGTATACGGTATTACGTTACATCGTATAACGTTATGTAGTGTTACGATATAACGTATAACGTTATGTAGTATTGCGATACAACGTATAACGTTATGTAATATTACGGTATCAAGTATAACGGTACACGGTATTACGTTATAACGTATAACGTTATGTAGTATTACGGTATAACGTATAACGTTATATAGTACAACATCATAACGTAAAAGGTTATGCAGTACTACGATATAGCGTATAACGTTTTTTGGTATTAAGATATAACGTATAACGGTGTACGGTATTGCGATATAACGTATAACGTTATATGGTATTACGTTATATCTTATAACGTTATTCTAGTATTACGACATAACGTATAACGTTATGTAGTATTACGAAATAACATATAACGTTATGTGGTATTAAGATGTAACGTATAACGTTATTTGGTATGGCGATATAACGTATATCGTTATGTAGTAATCCGATATAACGTATAACGTTACATGGTATTGCCATACAACGTATAGCGTTATGTAATATTACGGTATTAAGTATAACGTTATACGGTAGTACGTTATATCGTATAACGTTATGTAGTATTACGACATAACGTACAACGTTGTGTAGCATTACGTTATTACGTATGACGTTATGTAGTATTACGATATAACGTATAACGTTATGTAGTATCACGATATAACGTTTAACGTTATATGATATTACATAATATGGTATGACGATATATGGAATTACGATATAACGTATAACGTTATAAGGCATTACGTTGTAACGTATAACGTTATGTAGTATTACGATATGACGTATAACGTTATATGGTATTACAGTATAACGTATAACATTATGTAGTATTACGATAATTATAACGTTGTATAGTATTACGTTACAACGTACAACGTTATATGATATTACGATATAACGTATAACGTTATGTAGTACTACGATATGACGTATAACGTTATATGGTATTACAATATAGCGTATAACGTTATGTAGTATTACGATATAACGTATAACGCTATATAGTATTACGTTATAACGCACAACGTTATGTAATATTACGATATTACGTATAACGTAATATGGTATGACGATATGACGTATAACGTTATGTAGTATCACGATATAACGTAGAACGTTATATGGTATTACGTTATATCTTATAACGTTATTCTAGTATTACGACATAACGTATAACGTCATGTGGTATTACGATATAACGTATAACGTTATGTAGTATAACGGTATAACGAATAACGTTATATGTTATTACATTATAACGTATAACGTTATATAGTATTATGTTATAACGTATAACGCTATGTAGTATAACGATATAACGACTAACGTTATATGGTATTACACTATAACGTATAACGTTACATAGTATTATGTTATAACGCATAACGTTTCGTAATATTACGATATTACGTATAACGGTATACGGTGTTACGTTATATCGTATAACGTTATTCTAGTATTACGATATGACGTATAACGTTATATGGTATTACAGCATAACGTATAACATTATGTAGTATTACGATAATTATAACGTTGTATAGTATTACATTGTAACGTATAACGTTATATAGTATTATGTTATAACGTATAACGTTATGTAGTATAACGATATAACGAATAACGTTATATGGTATTACACTATAACGTATAACGTTATGTAGTATTATGTTATAACGTATAACGTTATGTAGTATTACGGTATAACGTATAACGTTATATAGTGTTACGTATTTACTTGTTTGGTTTTTTGTTAATTTGAACGAAAAGAAAACTGAACGATAGTAGTTGAAATATAAATTTAAATTTCCGATTAATACGGTAGTTGCTGCCACCAGAAATAGTCTAAGGACTATTTCGAAGATAAAATTTTCTTTTATTTTAATTTTTACTTAGTATTAAAAGAAATTGCTGTGCTA
>NW_025219985.1:1862994-1871761 GCF_014825855.1 Bombus pyrosoma | reverse complement strand
ATAACGTTATGTGGTATTAAGATATAACGTATAACGTTATGTAGTATTACGATATAACGTATAATGTTATATGGTATTATGTTATTACGTATAACGTTATAAGGCATTACGTTATAACGTATAACGTTATGTAGTGTTACGATATAACATATGACGTTATGTACTATTAAGATAAGACGTATAACGTTATACGAAATTACGATATAACGTATAACGTTACATGGTATTACGATACAACGTATAACGTTATGTAATATTACGGTATTAAGTATAACGGTATACGGTATTACGTTATATCGTATAACGTTATGTAGTGTTACGATATAACGTATAACGTTATGTGGTATTACGATATAACGTATAACGTTATATAGTATTACGTTATAACGCATAACGTTATGTAATATTACGATATTACGTATAAAGGTATACGGTATTACGTTATATCGTATAACGTTATTCTAGTATTACGATATAACGTATAACCTTTTACGGTATTACGATATAAGGTATATCGTTATGTAGTATTACAACATAACGTATAGCTTTATATAGTATTACGATATAACGTATAACGTTATGTAGTATTACGATATAACTTATAACATAATATGGTATTACGATATAACGTATAATGTTATATGGTATTACGTTACAACTTTTAACGTTAGGCAGTATTAGGATATAACGTATAACGTAATATGGTATTACGATGTAACATATAACGTTATGTGGTATTAAGATATAATGTATAACGTTATATAGTATTACGATATAACGTATATTGTTATGTGGTATTACGGCATAACGTATAACGTTATGTAGTATTACGATACAACGTATAACGTTATGTGGTATTAAGATATAATGTATAACTTTATTTAGTATTACGATATAACGTATATTGTTATGTGGTACTACGATATAACGTATGACGTTATGTAGTATTACGATATAACGTATAACGTAATATGGTATTACGATATAACATATAACGTTATGTGGTATTAAGATATAACGTATAACGTTATATAGTATTACGATATAACGTATATTGTTATGTGGTATTACGGCATAACCTATAACGTTATGTAGTATTGCGATATAACGTATAACGTTATGTAGTAATACGATATACCGTATAACGTTATGTGGTATTAAGATATAACGTATAACGTTATGTAGTATTACGATATAACGTATAATGTTATATGGTATTATGTTATTACGTATAACGTTATAAGGCATTACGTTATAACGTATAACGTTATGTAGTGTTACGATATAACATATGACGTTATGTACTATTAAGATAAGACGTATAACGTAATACGAAATTACGATATAACGTATAACGTTACATGGTATTACGATACAACGTATAACGTTATGTGGTATTAAGATATAATGTATAACTTTATTTAGTATTACGATATAACGTATATTGTTATGTGGTATTACGATATAACGTATGACGTTATGTAGTATTACGATATAACGTATAACGTAATATGGTATTACGATTTAACGTATAACGTTATGAAGTATTAGGATATAGCGTAGAACGTTACATGGTACTACGTTATAACGTATAACATTATATGGTATTACAATATAACGTATAACATTATAAGGCATTACGTTATACCGTACAACGTTATGTAGTATTACGATATAACGTATGACGTTATGTACTATTAAGATATAACGTATACCGTTATACGAAATTACGATATAACGTATAACGTTATGCTAGTATTACGATATAACGTATAACGTTATACGGTATTACCATATAACGTATATCGTTATGTAGTATTACGATATAACGTATAACGTTATGTGGTATTACGATATAACGTATGACGTTATGTAGTATAACGATATAACGTATAACTTTATATGATATTACGATATAATGTATAACGTTCTACGGTATTACAATATAACCTATAACGTTATGTAGTATTACGGTATAACGTATAACGTTATATAGTATATCATCAAAACGTATGAGGTTATGCAGAATTACGATATAACGTATAACCTTATGTGGCATTACGATATAACGGATCACGTTATGTAGTATTACGATATAACTTATGACGTTATGTACTATTAAGATATAACGTATAACGTTATACGAAATTACGATATAACGTATAACGTTATGCTAGTATTACCATATAACGTATAACGTTATACGGTATTACGACATAACGTATATCGTTATGTAGTATTCCGATATAACTTATAACGTAATATGGTATTACGATATAACGTATAACGTTATGTACTATTACGATATAACGTATAATGTTATATGGTATTACGTTATAACGTTTAAAGTTATGTAGTATTAGGATGTAACGTGTAACGTAATATGGTATTACGATATAACGTATAACGTTATATGATATTACGACATAACGTATAATGTTATGTAGTATTACGATATAACGTATAACGTTATGTGGTATTACGATATTACGTATGACGTTATGTAGTATAACGGTATAACGTATAACTTTATATGGTATTACGATATAATGTATAACGTTCTACGGTATTACAATATAACCTATAACGTTATGTAGTATTACGGTATAACGTATAACGTTATATAGTATACCATCATAACGTATGAGGTTATGCAGTATTACGATATAACGTATAACCTTATGTGGTATTACGATATAACGGATCACGTTATGTAGTATTATGATATAACGTATGACGTTATGTACTATTAAGATATAACCTATAACGTTATACGAAATTACGATATAACGTATAACGTTATGCTAGTATTACGATATAACGTATAACGTTATACGGTATTACGATATAACGTATATCGTTATGTAGTATTCCGATATAACTTATAACGTAATATGGTATTACGATATAACGTATAACGTTATGTACTATTACGATATAACGTATAATGTTATATGGTATTACGTTATAACGTTTAAAGTTATGTAGTATTAGGATATAACGTATAACGTAATATGGTATTACGATATAACGTATAACGTTATATGATATTACGACATAACGTATAATGTTATGTAGTATTACGATATAACGTATAACGTTATGTAGTATCATGATATAACGTATGACGTTATGTAGTATTACGATATAACGTATAATGTTATATGGTATTAAGTTACAACTTTTAACGTTAGGCTGTATTAGGATATAACGTATGACGTAATATGGTATTACGATATAATATATAACGTTATGTGGTATTAAGATATAACGTATAACGTTATATAGTATTACGATATAACGTATATTGTTATGTGGTATTACGGCATAACGTATAACGTTATAAGGCATTTCGTTATAACGTATAACGTTTTGTAGTGTTACGATATAACACATGACGTTATGTACTATTAAGATAAGACGTATAACGTTATACGTAATTACGATATAACGTATAACGTATAACGTTATCATAGCATTACGATATAACGTATAACGTTATACGGTATTACGATATAACGTATATCGTGATGTAGTACTACGATATACCGTATAACGTTATGTGGTATTAAGATATAACGCATAACGTTATGTAGTATTACGATGTAACGTATAATGTTATATGGTATTACGTTATTACGTATAACGTTATAAGGCATTTCGTTATAACGTATACCGTTTTGTAGTGTTACGACATAACATATGACGTTATGTACTATTAAGATAAGACGTATAACGTTATACGAAATTACGATATGGTATAAACGGTAAATTACGTATAACGTTACATGGTTTTACGATACAACGTATAACGTTATGTAATATTACGGTATTAAGTATAACGGTATACGGTATAACGTTATATCGTATAACGCTATGTAGTGATACGATATAACGTATAACGTTATACGGTATTACAATATAGCGTATAACGTTATGTAGTATTACGATATAACGTATAACGCTATATAGTATTACGTTATAATGCATGACGTTATGTAATATTACGATATTACGTATTACGGTATACGGTAATACGTTATATCGTATATCGTTATTCTAGTATTACGATATAACGTATAACCTTATACGGTATTACGATATATGGTATATCGTTATGTAGTAATACAACATAACGTATAACTTTATATAGTATTACGATATAACGTATAACGTTATGTATTATTACGATATAACTTATAACGTAATATGGTATTACGATATAACGTATAACGTTATGTACTATTACAATATAACGTATAATGTTATATGGTATTACGTTACAACTTTTAACGTTAGGCTGTATTAGGATATAACGTATGACGTAATATGGTATTACGATATAATATATAACGTTATGTGGTATTAAGATATAACGTATAACGTTATATAGTATTACGATATAACGTATATTGTTATGTGGTATTACGGCATAACGTATAACGTTATGTAGTATTGCGATATAACGTATAACGTTATGTAGTATTACGATATAACGTATAACGTTATGTGGTATTAAGATATAACGTATAACGTTATTTATTATTACGATATAACGTATAACGTTATATGGTATTACGATATAACGGATAACGTTAGGTAGTATTACGATATAACGTATAACGTTATATGGTATTACGTTATAACGTTTAAAGTTATGTAGTATTAGGATATAACGTATAACGTAATATGATATTACGATATAACGTATAACGTTATATGATATTACGACATAACGTATAATGTTATGTAGTATTACGATATAACGTATAACGTTATAAGGCATTACGTTATACCGTATAACGTTATGTAGTATTACGATATAATATATAACGTTATGGGGTAATAAGATATAACTTATAACGTTATTTGGTATTACGATATAACGTATAACGTATGACGTTATGTAGTATTACGATATAACGTATAACGTAATATGGTATGACGATATAACGTATAACGTTATGCTAGTATTAGGATGTAACGCAGAACGCTATTCGGTATTTCGATATAACGTATAACGTTAAGTAGCATTACGATATAACGTATGACGTTATGTACTATTAAGATATGACTTATAACGTTATATGGTATTACGGCATAACGTATGACGTTATGTAGAATTACGATATAACGTATAACGTAATATGGTATTACGATATAACGTATATCGTTATGAAGTATTACGATATAGCGTAGAACGTTATATGGTACTACGTTATAACGTATAACGTCATGCAGTATTACGACATAACGTATAACGTTATGTGGTATTAAGATATAAGTTATAACGGTATACGGTATTACGTTATAACGTATAACTTGGTGTAGTATTACGATATAACGTATAACTCTATATAGTATTACGATATGACATATAAAGTTATATGCTATTACAATATAGCGTATAACGTTATGTAGTATTACGATAATTATAACGTTATATAGTATTAGGTTATAACGTACAACGTTATGTGGTATTACGATATAACGTATAACGTTATATGGTATTACAATACAACCTATAACGTTATGTAGTATTACGGTATAACGTATAACGTTATATAGTATAACATCATATCGTATGAGGTTAAGCAGTATTACGGTATAACGTATAACCTTATGTGGTATAACGATGTAACGGATCACGTTATGTAGTATTACGATATAACGTATGACGTTATGTGCTATTAAAATATGACGTATAACGTTATACGAAATTACGATATAACGTATAACGTTATCCTAGTATTACGATATAACGTATAACGTTATACGGTATTATGATATAACGTATATCGTTATGTGGTATTACGATATAACTTATAACGTAATATGGTACTACGTTATAACGTTTAACGTTATGTAGTATTAGGATATAGCGTATAACGTAATATGGTATTACGATATAACGTATAACGTTATGTAGTATCACGATATAACGCAGAACGTTATATGGTATTACGATATAACGTATAACGTTATATGGTATTACGATATAACGTATAACGTTACGTAGTATTACGATATAACTTATAACGTAATATGGTACTACGTTATAACGTTTAACGTTATGTAGTATTAGGATATAGCGTATAACGTAATATGGTATTACGATATAACGTATAACGTTATGTAGTATCACGATATAACGCAGAACGTTATATGGTATTACGATATAACGTATAACGTTATGTGGTATTACGATATAACGTATAACGTTACGTAGTATTACGATATAACTTATAACGTAATATGGTACTACGTTATAACGTTTAACGTTACGTAGTATTAGGATATAGCGTATAACGTAATATGGTATTACGATATAACGTATAACGTTACGTAGTATTACGATATAACGTATGACGTTATGTAGTATTGCGATGTAACGTATAACGTTATGTAGTATTACGATATAACGTATAACGTTATATGGTATTACGATATAACGTATAACGTTATGAAGTATTACGATATAGCGTAGAACGTTATATGGTACTACGTTATAACGTATAACGTCATGTAGTATTACGACATAACGTATAACGTTATGTGGTATTAAGATATAAGGTATAACGGTATACGGTATTACGTTATAACGTATAACTTGGTGTAGTATTACGATATAACGTATAACTCTATATAGTATTACGATATGACATATAAAGTTATATGCTATTACAGTATAACGTATAACGTTATGTAGTATTACGATAATTATAACGTTATATAGTATTACGTTATAACGTACAACGTTATGTGGTATTACGATATAACGTATAACGTTGTGTACTACTACGATATGACGTACAACATTATATGGTACTACAATATAACGTATAACGTTATGTGGTATTACGATATAACGTATAACGTTATGTAGTATAACGATATAACGTATAAATTTATATGGTATTACGATATAATGTATAACGTTATATGGTATTACAATATAACCTATAACGTTATGTAGTATTACGGTATAACGTAAAACGTTATATAGTATAACATCGTATCGTATGAGGTTATGCAGTAATACGGTATAACGTATAACCTTATGTGGTATTACGATATAACGGATCACGTTATGTAGTATTACGATGTAACGTATGACGTTATGTACTATTAAGATATGACGTATAACGTTATACGAAATTACGATATAACGTATAACGTTATTCTAGTATTACGATATAACGTATAACGTTATGTGGTATTAAGATATAACGTATAACGTTATTTGGTATTACGATACAACGTATAACGTTATGCAATATTACGGTATTAAGTATAACGGTATACTGTATTACGTTATATCGTATAACGTTATGTAGTGTTACGATATAACGTATAACGTTATGTTGTATTACGATATAACGTATAACGTTATGTAGTACTGCGATATGACGTATAACGTTATACGGTATTGCTATATAACGTATAACGTTATGTAGTATTACGATATAACGTATAACGTTATGTGGTATTAAGATATAACGTATAACGTTATTTGGTATTACGATACAACGTATAACGTTATGCAATATTACGGTATTAAGTATAACGGTATACGGTATTACGTTATATCGTATAACGTTATGTAGTGTTACGATATAACGTATAACGTTATGTTGTATTACGATATAACGTATAACGTTATGTAGTACTGCGATGTGACGTATAACGTTATACGGTATTGCTATATAACGTATAACGTTATGTAGTATCACGATATAACGTATATCGTTATGTAGTATTACGGTATAACGTATAACGTTATACAGTATTACGATATGACGTATATCGTTATGTATTATTACGGTATAACGTATAACGTAATATGGTATTACGAGATAACGTATAACGTTATCCTAGTATTACGATATAACGTATAACGTTATAAGGCATTACGTTATAACGTATAACGTTATGTAGTATTACGGTATAACGTATAACGTTATATGGTATTACGTTATATCGTTTAACGTTATGTAGTGATAGGATATAACGTATAACGTAATATGGTATTACGATATAACGTATAACGTTATGTAGTACTACGATATAACGTATGACGTTATGTACTATTAAGATATGACGTATAACGTTATACGAAATTACGATATAACGTATAACGTTATCCCAGTATTACGATATAACGTATAACGTTATACGGTATTACGATATAACGTATATCGTTATGTAGTATTACGGTATAACGTATAACGTTATGTAGTACTACGATATAACGTATGACGTTCTGTACTATTAAGATATGACGTATAACGTAGTATGATATTACGATATAACGTATAACGTTATCCTAGTATTACGATATAACGTATAACGTTATACGGTATTACGATATAACGTATATCGTTATGTAGTATTACGGTATAACGTGTAACGTTATATGGTATTACGTTATATCGTTTAACGTTATGTAGTGATAGGATATAACGTATAACGTTATAAGGCATTACGTTATAACGTATAACGTTATGTAGTATAGCGATATAACGTATAACGTAATATGGTATTACGATATAACGTATAACGTTATGTAGTATCACGATATAACGTAGAACGTTATATGGTATTACGATATAGCGTATAACGTTATATGATATTACGACATAACGTATAACGTTATGTAGTATTACGTCATAACGCATAACTTTATGTAGAATTGCGATATAACGTATAACGTTATGTGGTATTACGATATAACATATAACGTTATGTGGTATTAAGATATAACGTA
>NW_025219985.1:1860550-1862494 GCF_014825855.1 Bombus pyrosoma | reverse complement strand
ATACGGTATCACAATAAAACATATAACGTCATATAGTACTAGGTTACGACGTACAACGTTGTATAGTATTACGTTATAGCCGATAATGTTATATGGTATTACGATATAACATCTAACGTTATATGTTACTACGATATAGCGTATAACGTTATACGGTATTACGATATAACATATAACGTTATATAGTAATACGTTATGATGTATAACGTTAAATAGTACTACGTTATGACGTATATAGTTATATAGTATTACGTTGTAACGTATAACGATATATAGTGTTACGTTATAACGTATAACGACATACAGTACCACGTTATGACGTAATACGTTGTGTAGTATTTTGATATAACGTGTATCGTTGTATGGTATTACGTTATAGCGTTTAACGTTATATGGTATTAAGATATAGCGTATAACGTTATATGCTATTACGATATGACATATAACGTTATATAGTACTACGTTACGACGTATAACGTTATATAGTATTACGTTATGACTTATAACGTTATATAGTATTACGTTATGACATATAACGATGTGTAGTATTCTGAAATAACGTATAACGTTATACTGCATTACGTTATAACGTATAACCTTATGCAGTACTACGATATAACGTATAAGGTTATATAGTACTACGTTACGACGTATAACGTTGTATAGTATTACGTTATGACGTATATCGTTGTGCAGTATTATGATATAACGTATAACGTCACATAGTCTGGCGTTATAACATATAACCTTATACAGTATTACGATATAACATATAACGTTATATAGTAATACGTTATGACTTATAACGTTATATAGTACTACATTATGACGTAGAACGATGTGTAGTATTATGATATAACGTATAACGTTACGTAGTATGGCGTTATAACGTATAACCATATACAGTATTACGATATAACATATAACATTGTATAGTAATACGTTATGACGTATAACGTTATATGGTATGACGGTATAACGTATAACTTTATATAGTACTACGTTGTGACGTATAACGTTGTATAGTATTACGTTATGACGTATAACGTTGTGCAGTATTGTGATATAACGTATAACGTTATATGCTATTACGATATAGCGTATAACGTTATACGGTATTACGATATAGCATATAACGTTATATAGTACTAGGTTACGACATATAACGTTGTATAGTATTACGTTATAGCGTATAACGTCATATGGTATTACGATATAACATCTAACGTTGTATGTTACTACGATATAGCGTATAACGCTATACGGTAATACGATATAACATATAACGTTATATTGTACTATGTTATGGCGTATAACGTTCTGTACTATGATGATATAACATATAACGTTATATAGTACAACGTTATGACGTATAACGTTGTATAGTATTACGTTATGACGTATAACGTTGTGCAGTATTATGATATAACGTATAACGTTATATGCTCTTACGATATAGCGTATAACGTTATACGGTATTACGATATAACATATAACGTTATGTGCTATTACGATATGACATATAACGTTATACAGTACTACGTTACGACGTATAACGTTATATAGTATTACGTTATGACTTATAACGTTATATAGTATTACGTTATGACATATAACGATGTGTTGTATTCTGAAATAACGTATAACGTTATATTGCATTACGTTATAACGTATAACCTTTTGCAGTACTACGATATAACGTATAACGTTACATAGTACTACGTTATGACGTATAACGATGTGTGGTATTATGACATAACGTATAACGTTACATAGTATGACGTTATAATGTGTAACCTTATGCAGTATTACGATATTACGTATAATGTTAAATATTTGGACGTAATGACTTATAACGTTATATATACTACGTTATGACGTATAACGTTGTGCAGTATTATGATATAACGTATAACGTTATACGTTTCTACGATACAGCATATA
>NW_025219985.1:1858854-1860050 GCF_014825855.1 Bombus pyrosoma | reverse complement strand
TACGTTATAACGTAATACTACATGACGTTATACGATGTAACGTAATATTACATAACGTTATTCGCTATAACGTGTTAAAATATAACGATATACGTTATAACGTAATATTACATAAGGTTATACGTTATAACGTATTACCATATAACGATATACCTTATAACGTAATAATACATAATATTATACGTTATAACGAAATGCTGCTGAACGTTATACGTCATAACGTTCTACCATATAACCATATACGTTATAGCGTATTACCATATAACGATATACGTTATTTCGTATTAATACATAACGTTATACGTTATAACGTATTAATACATAACGTTATACATTATAACGTATTACCATATAACGATATACGTTATAACGTAATAATACATAATGTTATTCGTTATAACGAGATACTACATAACATTTCATGTTATAACGAATTTTTCATATAACGATATGCGTTATAACGTATTACTACTGAACGTTATACGTTATATCGTACTACCATATAACGATGTACGTTATAACTTTTTACCATATAACGATATACGTTATAACGTCATAATACATATCGTTATACGTTATAACGTAATAATACATATCGTTATACGTTATAACGTAATAATACATATCGTTATACGTTATAACGTAATAATACATATCGTTATACGTTATAACGTAATAATACATATCGTTATACGTTATAACGTACTACCATAAAACGATATACCTTATAACGTAATAACACATAATGTTATGCGTTATAACGTAATACTACATAACATTTCACGTTATAACTTATTTTTCATATAACGTTATACGTTTTTACGTTTTACCATATAACGATATACGTTTTAACGTATTATTACATAAGGTTATACGTTATTTCGTATTAATACATAACGTTATATGATATAACGTATTAATTCATAACGTTATACGTTATAACGTATTACCATATAACGATATACGTTATAACGTAATAATACATAATGTTATACCTTATTACGTAATACTACATAAAGTTATACGTTATAACGTAATAGCATAAAACGTTATATGTTTTAACGTAGTACTACATAACACTATACGTTATAACGTATTAATACATAACGTTATACGCTATAACGTATTACCATATAACGATATTCGTTATAACGTAATACTACTGAACGCTATACGTTGCATCATATTACAATATA
>NW_025219985.1:1855370-1858354 GCF_014825855.1 Bombus pyrosoma | reverse complement strand
TACCACATAACGTTATACGTTATAACGTAATGCTATATAACGTTATACGCTATAACGTAATACTACATAACGTTATACGTTATAAGCTAATAGTATATAACGTTGTACGTTATAATGTAATACTACATAACTTAATACGTTATATCGTAATACCACATACCGTTACACGTTATAACGTAATGCTATATAACGTTATACGCTATAACGTAATACTACATAACGTTATACCTTATACGGTAATGCTATATAACGTTATACGTTATAATGTAATACTACATAACGCTCTACGTTATAACGTAATACTATATAACGATATACGTCACATGGTAATGCTATATAACGTTATACGTTATAACGTTTTGTTACATAACGTTATACGCTATAACGTAATACTGCATAACGTTATACGTTATAAGCTAATAGTATATATCGTTATACGTTGTAATGTAATACTACATAACGTAATACGTTATATCGTAATACCACATACCGTTATACGTTATTATGCAACGCTATATAACGTTATACGTTATAACGTAATACTATATAACGTTATACGTTAATGCTATATAACGTTATACGTTATAATGTAATACTACATAACGCTCTACGTTATAACGTAATACTATATAACGATATACGTTACATGGTAATGCTATATAACGTTATACGTTATAATGTAATACTATATAAAGTAGTACGATATGTCGTAATACCATATAACGTTATACGTTATTACATAATGGTACATATCGCTATACGTTATAACGTAATACTACATAACGTTATACGTCATAAGCTAGTAGTATATAGCGTTATACGTTATTACATAATACTACATAACGCTATACGTTATAACGTAATACTATATAACGTTATACGTTATATGGTTATGCTATTTAACGTTATAAGTTATAACATAATACTATATAACGTTATGCGACATATCTTAATACCACATAACGTTATACGTTATTACATAATACTACATAACGCTATACGTTATAACGTAATGTAATATAACGTTATACGTTATGTCGTAATACCACATAACGTTATACGCTACAACGTAATGCTATATAACGTTATACGTTATAACGTAATGCTATATAACGTTGTACGTTGTAACGTAATACTACACAACGTTATACGTTATAAGCTAATAGTATATAACGTTGTACGTTATAATGTAATACTACATAACATAATACGTTATGTCGTAATACCACATAATGTTATACGTTATGACGCAATGCTATATAACGTTATACGTTATAACGTAACACTACTTAACGTTATACGTTATAACGTAACACTATATAACGTTATACGTTATAACGTAACACTATATAACGTTGTACGTTATATGGTTATGCTATATAACGTTATAAGTTATAACATATTACTATATAACGTTATGCGACATATCTTAATACCACATAACGTTATACGTTATTACATAATTCTACATAACGCTATACGTTATAACGTAATACTATATAACGTTATACGTTATACGGTAAGGCTATATAACGTTATACGTTATAAGGAAATACTATATAACGTTATGCGACATGTCTTAATAACACATAACGTTATACGTTATTACATAATACTACATAACGCTAAACGTTATAACGTAATACTATATAACGTTATACGTTATAACGAAATACTATATAACGTTCTACGTTATAAGCTAATAGTATATAACGTTATAAGATATAATGTCATACTACATAACGTAATACCTTATATCGTAATACCACATAACGTTATACGTTATAACGTAATGCTATATAACATTATACGCTATAACGTAATACTACATAACGTTATACGTTATAAGCTAATAGTATATAACGTTATACGTTATATTGTAATACTACATAACGTAGTACGTTATATCGTAGTACCACATAACGTTATACGTTATAACGTTTTGTTATATAACGTTACACGCTATAACGTAATACTGCATAACGTTATACGTTATAAGCTAATAGTATATAACGTTATACGTTGTAATGTAATACTACATAACGTAATACGTTATGTCGTAATACCACATACCGTTATACGTTATAATGTAAAACAACATAACGCTTTACGTTATAACGTAATACTATATAACGTTATACGTTATAACGTAACACTACTTAACGTTATACGTTATAACGAAACGCTACTTAACGTTATACGTTATAAGCTAATAGTATATAACGTTATACGTTATAATGTAATACTACGTAACATAATACGTTATGTCGTAATACCACATAACGTTATACGTTATAACGTAATGCTATGTAACGTTATGCGTTATAACGTAATGCTATATAACGTTGTACGTTGTAACGTAATACTACACAACGTTATACGTTATAAGCTAATAGTATATAACGTTGTACGTTATTATGTAATACTACATAACATAATACGTTTTGTCGTAATACCACATAACGTTATACGTTATGTCGCAATGCTATATAACGTTATACGTTATAACGTAACACTACTTAACGTTATACGTTATAACGAAACGCTACTTAACGTTATACGTTATAAGCTAATAGTATATAACGTTATACGTTATAATGTAATACTATATAACGTTATACGTTATTACATAATACTAAATAATGTTATACGTTATTACATAATACTACGTAACGTCATGCGTTATAACGTAACACTATATAACGTTATACGTTATATGGTTATGCTATATAACGTTATAAGTTATAACATAATACTATATAACGTTATGCGACATATCTTAATGCCACATAACGTTATACGTTATTACATAATACTACATAACGCTATACGTTATAACGTAATACTATATAACGTTATACATTATAACGAAATACTAGATAACGTTATACGTTATAAGCTAATAGTATATAACGTTATAAGATATAATGTAATACTACATAACGTAATACCTTATATCGTAATACCACATAACGTTATACGTT
>NW_025219985.1:1850345-1854870 GCF_014825855.1 Bombus pyrosoma | reverse complement strand
TACATATCGTCATACGTTATATCGTAACACTACATATCGTTGTAGGTTATATCGTAATACCATATAATGTTATACGTTACAACGTTATACTACATAACGTTATACGTTGTATCGTAATGCTACATAACGTTATACGTTATATCGTATTGCTACATAACGTTATTCGTTATATCGTAATAC
Source organism: Bombus pyrosoma (assembly GCF_014825855.1). Lineage (NCBI taxonomy): Eukaryota > Metazoa > Arthropoda > Insecta > Hymenoptera > Apidae > Bombus > Bombus pyrosoma. Next base: position 1,854,690 of record NW_025219985.1, on the reverse strand, counting down.
CTTATAACGTTACACGTTATAACGTAACAGTAAATATCGTTATACGTTATATCATATTACCTTCAAAGGTTATACGGTATATCGTAATACAACATATCGTTATATGTTATATCGTAATGCCATATAACGTTATACGTTATATCGTAATACTACATAACGTTATACGTTATATCGTAATGCTACATAGCGTTATACGTTATATCGTAATATCATGTAACGTTATACGTTATAACGTAATACTACATATCGTTATACGTTATATCATATTACCTTATAAGGTTATACGTTATATCGTAATCCTACATTACGTTATACGTTGTAACGTATTACTACATATCGTTATACGCAATAACGTAATGCTACATAACGTTATACGTTATATCGTAATGCTACATAACGTTATACGTTATATCGTATTTCTACATAACGTTATTCGTTATATCGTTATGCTACATAACGTTATACGGTATATCGTAATACAACATATCGTTTACGTTACATCGTAATACCATATAACGTTATACGTTATAACGTAATACTACATAACGTTATACATTATATCGTAATATAACATAACGTTATACGTTATATCGTAATACAACGAATCGTTATACGTTTTATCGTAATACCATATATCGTTATACGTTATAACGTAAGACTACTTAACGTTATACGTTAAATCGTAATGCTACATAACGTTATACGTTATATCGTAATGCTACATAACGTTATACGTTATATCGTAATACAACATAACGTTTTACGTTATATCGTAAGACAACGAATCGTTATACGTTTTATCGTAGTACCATATATCGTTATACGTTATAACGTAACACTACATAACGTTATACGTTATATCGTAATACTACATATCGTCATACGTTATATCGTAATGCTACATAACATTATACGTTATATCGTAATGCTACATAACGTTATACGTTATATCGTAATACAACATATCGTTATACGTTATATCGTAAGACAACGAATCGTTATACGTTTTATCGTAATACCATATATCGTTTTACGTTATAACGTAACACTACATAACGTTATACGTTATATCATAATGCTACATATCGTCATACGTTATATCGTAACACTACATATCGTTGTACGTTATATCGTATTACCATATAATGTTATGCGTTACAACGTTATACTACATAACGTTATACGTTGTATCGTAATGCTACATAACGGTATACGTTATATTGTATTGCTACATAACGTTATTCGTTATATCGTAATACTTCATAACGTTATACGGTATATCGTAATACAACATATCGTTATACGTTATATCGTAATGCCATATAACGTTATACGTTATATTGTAATACTACATAACGTTATACGTTATATCGTAATGCTACATAGCGTTATACGTTATATCGTAATACTACATAACGTTATACGTTAAATCGTAATGCTACATAACGGTATACGTTATATCGTATTGCTACATAACGTTATTCGTTATATCGTAATGCTTCATAACGTTATACGGTATATCGTATTACTACATATCGTTAGACGTTATATCGTAATAACATATAACGTTATACGTTATAACGTAATACTACATAACGTTATACGTTATATCGTAATAATATATAACGTTATACGTTATAACGTAATACTACATAACGTTATACGTTATATCGTAATAACATATAACGTTATACGTTATATCGTAATGCTACATAACGGTATACGTTATAACGTAATACTACATAACGTTATACGTTATATCGCAATGCTACATAACGTTATACGTTGTAACGTATTACTACATATCGTTATACGCTATATCGTAATGCTACATAACGTTATACGTTATATCGTAATGCTACATAACGTTATACGTTATATCGTAATACACCATATCCTTATACGTCATATCGTAATACTACATATCGTCATACGTTATATCGTAATACCACATATCGTTCTACGCTATATCGTAATACCATATAATGTTATACGTTACAACGTTATACTACATAACGTTATACGTTATATCGTAATGCTACATAACGTTATACGTTATATCGTATTGCTACATAACGTTATTCGTTATATCGTTACGCTACATAACGTTATACGGTTTATCGTCATACAACAAATCGTTATACGTTACATCGTAATACCATATAACGTTATACGTTATAACGTAACACTACATAACGTCATACGTTATATCGTAATGCTACATAGCGTTATACGTTATATCGTAATACTACATATCGTTATACGTTATATCATATTACCTTATAAGGTTATACGTTATATCGCAATCCTACATAACGTTATTCGTTGTAACGTATTACTACATATCGTTATACGTTATATCGTAATGCTACATAACGTTATACGTTATATCGTAATGCTACATAACGTTATACGTTATATCGTATTGCTACATAACATTATTCGTTATATCGTTATGGTACATAACGTTATACGGTATATCGTAATACCTTACAACGTTACACGTTATAACGTAACACTACCTATCGTTATACGTTATATCTTAATACACCATATCCTTATACGTCATATCGTAATACTACATATCGTCATACGTTATATCGTAATACCACATATCGTTCTACGCTATATCGTAATACCATATAATGTTATACGTTACAACGTTATACTACATAACGTTATACGTTATATCGTAATGCTACATAACGTTATACGTTATATCGTATTGCTATATAACGTTATTCGTTATATCGTTACGCTACATAACGTTATACGGTTTATCGTCATACAACAAATCGTTATACGTTACATCGTAATACCATATAACGTTATACGTTATAACGTAACACTACATAAGGTCATACGTTATATCGTAATGCTGCATAGCGTTATACGTTATATCGTAATACTACATATCGTTATACGTTATATCATATTACCTTATAAGGTTATACGTTATATCGCAATCCTACATAACGTTATTCGTTGTAACGTATTACTACATATCGTTATACGTTATATCGTAATGCTACATAACGTTATACGTTATATCGTAATATCATATAACGTTATACGTTATAACGTAATACTACATAATGTTATACGTTATATCGTAATGCTACATAACGTTATAAGTTATATCGTAATGTTACATAACGTTATACGTTATATCGTAATGCTACATAACGTTATACGTTATATCGTAATACACCATATCCTTATACGTCATATCGTAATACTACATATCGTCATACGTTATATCGTAATACCACATATCGTTCTACGCTATATCGTAATACCATATAATGTTATACGTTACAACGTTATACTACATAACGTTATACGTTATATCGTAATGCTACATAACGTTATACGTTATATCGTATTGCTATATAACGTTATTCGTTATATCGTTTCGCTACATAACGTTATACGTTTTATCGTCATACAACAAATCGTTATACGTTATATCGTAATACTACATATCGTTATACGTTATATCATATTACCTTATAAGGTTATACGTTATATCGCAATCCTACATAACGTTATTCGTTGTAACGTATTACTACATATCGTTATACTTTATATCGTAATGCTACATAACGTTATACGTTATATCGTAATATCATATAACGTTATACGTTATAACGTAATACTACATAATATTATACGTTATATCGTAATGCTACATAGCGTTATACGTTATATCGTAATACTACATATCGTTATACGTTATATCATATTACCTTATAAGGTTATACGTTATATCGCAATCCTACATAACGTTATTCGTTGTAACGTATTACTACATATCGTTATACGTTATATCGTAATGCTACATAACGTTATACGTTATATCGTAATACTACATAACGTTATACGTTATATCGTAGTACAACATATCCTTATACGTTATATCGTAATGCTACATAACGTTATACGTTATATCGTATTGCTACATAACATTATTCGTTATATCGTTATGGTACATAACGTTATACGGTATATCGTAATACCTTACAACGTTACACGTTATAACGTATCACTACATATCGTTATACGTTATATGATATTACCTTATAAGGTTATACGTTATATCGTAATCCTACATAACGTTATAAGTTGCAACGTATTACTACATATCGTTATACGCTATATCGTAATGCTACATAACGTTATACGTTATATCGTAATGCTACATAACGTGATACGTTATATCGTAATGCTACATAACGTTATACGTTATATCGTAATACAACATATCCTTATACGTCATATCGTAATTCTACATATCGTCATACGTTATATCGTAATACTACATATCGTTGTACGTTATATCGTA
>NW_025219985.1:1846120-1849845 GCF_014825855.1 Bombus pyrosoma | reverse complement strand
TAACGTTATACGTTATAACGTAATACTACATAACGTTATACGTTATATCGTAATGCTACATAACGTTATACGTTATATCGTAATGGTACATCACGTTATACGTTATATCGTACTGCTACATAACGTTATACGTTATATCGTAATACTGCAATTCGTTGTACGTTATATCACATTACCTTATAAGGTTATACGTGATATCGTAATCCTACATTACGTTATACGTTGTAACGTATTACTACATATCGTTATACGCTATATCGTAATGCTACATAACGTTATACGTTATAACGTAATTCTACATAACGTTATACGTTATATCGTAATGCTACATAACGTTATACGTTATATCGTAATATCATATAACGTTATACGTTATAACGTAATACTACATAACGTTATACGTTATATCGTAATGCTACATAACGTTACACGTTATATCGTAATGGTACATAACGTTATACGTTATATCGTAATACTGCATATCGTTATACGTTATATCATATTACCCTATAAGGTTATACGTTATATCGTAATCCTACATTACGTTATACGTTGTAACGTATTACTACATATCGTTATACGCTATATCGTAAAGCTACATAACGTTATACGTTATAACGTAATTCTACATAAGGTTATACGTTATATCGTAATGCTACATAACGTTATACGTTATATCGTAATATCATATAACGTTATACGTTATAACGTAATACTACATAACGTTATACGTTATATCGTAATGCTACATAACGTTACACGTTATATCGTAATGGTACATAACGTTATACGTTATATCGTAATACTGCATATCGTTATACGTTATATCGTAATACTGCATATCGTTATACGTTATATCATATTACCTTATAAGGTTATACGTTATATCGTAATCCTACATTACGTTATACGTTGTAACGTATTACTACATATCGTTATACGCTATATCGTAATGCTACATAACGTCATACGTTATATCGTAACACTACATATCGTTGTACGTTATATCGTAATACTACATATCGTCATACGCTATATCGTAACACTACATATCGTCATACGTTATATCGTAATACTACATATCGTCATACGTTATATCGTAACACTACATATCGTTGCACGTTATATCGTAATACCATATAATGTTATACGTTATAACGTAACACTACATATCGTTACACGTTATATCATATTACCTTATAAGGTTATACGTTATATCGTAATCCTACATAACGTTATACGTTGTAACGTATTACTACTTATCGTTATACGTTATATCGTAATGCTACATAACGTTATACGTTATATCGTAATATCATATAACGTTATACGTTATAACGTAATACTACATAACGTTATACGTTATATCGTAATGCTACATAACGTTATACGTTATATCGTAATATCATATAACGTTATACGTTATAACGTAATACTACATAACGTTATACGTTGCATCGTACTGCTACATAACGTTATACGTTATATCGTAATGGTACATAACGTTATACGTTATATCGTACTGCTACATAACGTTATACGTTATATCGTAATACTGCATATCGTTGTACGTTATATCACATTACCTTATAAGGTTATACGTTATATCGTAATTCTACATTACGTTATACGTTGTAACGTATTACTACATATCGTTATACGCTATAACGTAATGCTACATAACGTTATACGTTATAACGTAATTCTACATAACGTTATACGTTATATTGTAATGCTACATAACGTTATACGTTATATCGTAATATCATATAACGTTATACGTTATATCGTAATGCTACATAACGTTACACGTTATATCGTAATGGTACATAACGTTATACGTTATATCGTAATACTGCATATCGTTATACGTTATATCATATTACCTTATAAGGTTATACGTTATATCGTAATCCTACATTACGTTATACGTTGTAACGTATTACTACATATCGTTATACGCTATATCGTAATGTTACATAACGTCATACGTTATATCGTAACACTACATATCGTTGTACGTTATATCGTAATACTACATATCGTCATACGTTATATCGTAACACTACATACCGTCATACGTTATATCGTAATACTACATACCGTCATACGTTATATCGTAACACTACATATCGTTGCACGATATATCGTAATACCATATAATGTTATACGTCACAACGTTATACTACATAACGTTATACGTTATATCGTATTGCTACATAACGTTATTCGTGATATCGTTATGCTACATAACGCTATACGGCATATGGTAATACTAAATAACGTTATACGTTATATCGTAAAACAACAAAGCGTTATACGTTATACCGTAATACCTTATAATGTTACACGTTATAACGTAACACTACATATCGTAACACGTTATATCATATTACCTTATAAGGTTATACGTTATATCGTAATCCTACATAACGTTATACGTTGTAACGTATTACTACATATCGTTATACGTTATATCGTAATGCTACATAACGTTATACGTTATATCGTAATATCATATAACGTTATGCGTTATAACGTAATACTACATAACTTTATAGGTTATATCGTAATGCTACATAACGTTATACGTTATATCGTATTGCTTCATAACGTTATACGTTATATCGTACTGCTACATAAAGTTATACGTTATTTCGTAATACTGCATATCGTTATACGTTATATCACATTACCTTATAAGGTTATACGTTATATCGTAATCCTACATTACGTTATACGTTGTAACGTATTACTACATATCGTTATACGCTATATCGTAATGCTACATAACGTTATACGTTATAACGTAATACTACATAACGTTATACGTTATATCGTAATGCTGCATATCGTTATACGTTATATCATATTACCTTATAAGGTTCTACGTTATACCGTAATCCTACATTACGTTATACGTTGTAACGTATTACTACATATCGTTATACGCTATATCGTAATGCTACATAACGTTATACGCTATAACGTAATACTACATAACGTTATACGTTATATCGTAATGCTACATAACGTTATACGTTATATCGTAATGCTACGTATCGTTATTCGTTATATCGTAATGCTACATAGCGTTATACGTTATATCGTAATACTACATATCGTTTTACGTTATATCATATTACCCTATAAGGTTATACGTTATATCGCAATCCTACATAACGTTATACGCCGTAACGAATTACTACATAACGTAATACGTTGTATCGTAATGCTGCATAACGTTATACGTTATATCGTATTGCTACATAACGTTATTCGTTATATCGTAATGCTACATAACGTTATACAGTATATCGTAATACAACATATCGTTATACGTTATATCGTAATACTACATATCGTTGTACGTTATATCGTAATACCAGATAATGTTATACGTTACAACGTTATACTACATAACGTTATTCGTTATATCGTAATGCTACATAACGTTATACGTTATATCGTATTGCTACATAACGTTATACGTTATATCGTAATGCTACATAACGTTATACGTTATATCGTAATGGTACATAACGTTATACGTTATATCGTAATACCTTATAACTTTACACGATATAACGTAACACTACTTATCGTTATACGTTATATCATATTACCTTATAAGGTTATACGTTATATCGTAATCCTACATAACGTTATACGTTATATCGTAATGCTACATAACGTTATACGTTATATCGTAATGGTACATAACG
>NW_025219985.1:1842790-1845620 GCF_014825855.1 Bombus pyrosoma | reverse complement strand
ATGGACTCTAAATGAACTCTATTACTCGAAATATCCTCAGGCGATATCTTTATCAAAACACATCTTTGAAAACACAAAGAAACGTTCAAAATTTGTTTTGATTCTGAAACCAGCCTGTCGCGAAGTGTTTTCTTGCACGTGCAATTTGATAATATTTATCATAACGGACAGACAAAGTTAGACTTTCACATATACTTTCATATTCCATATCCCGAAGTTTACTGAAATTATACTATTAAGTATACCGTGTATATTCAAATGATAAAACTGCTCCATACCATCGTAATCATAATTGAATTTCCATATTAACGAAGTCTGAGGATATCAGACTTTTTCACTACAAAAAACGAAGTCATTTCGTCGTTTATTTTAATACTCATATATAAGCTCACATGGATACTTGGTCTTTATAAATATATAGTAATATTGAATATAATTTGATTTTACAAATAATTATAATTAATATATTGTGTAATTTTCAATCATATGCATATATATACTAGTTATATCTAATAATATAATATATAATTATATTATTATCAACATTTAAAAACGCGGTGTGCAAGAAAACCTATCCTAAACTAATAAATAAAATGTAGACAAAAATGTTACTACTCACAGGTATAATAAATACCCGTGGTCACTATGCTCGTCAAAAATTTCTACTTATGCAACCAATCACCCGTGTCGATTCGGACCTTTCATCCTTAGACATGATTGAGTGACCGGAGGAACAAAAACGCATGCGACTCACGATTAGATGTAAAGAATGTTGTCCTCGATATTGTTCTGATCCAAGGGATTCGTCATCAAGTCGTCATCAAATTGGAATCATCGAATTCGATGGAAGAAAACTGTAACTGTGTTAATTACTTTAAAAGTTTGAAATAATAAAAGATTAATTTCTATTAAATAAAAATTTTTAATAATAATATTCAATTTAAGAATGAAAAACTTACAAGTTTTCAAATTTTCAATCAAATTCTATTTTTTAAATTATCTGATTAATATTTAATTTAATTATTAAATGAAATATAAGGAATTGAAATGATAAGGAAGGAAATGAAATATAATAAATAATTATAAAAAATGCATAGTTACTTACATTTTTGGCTTTTGAAACACCACTAGGTCCTTTCCAGAGAACAAGAAGAAGGGGAAGAAGTGGCATACATTTAACAAAATATGAATCATTATAATTTGTTTTGAGAAATGTGATGGTTGATCAAAAAATTTAACATAATAAAATATGAAACTCTATGAGGACTTAAAACGAAATTAAAAAGAAAAAGAAATTAAAATTATAATAAACTCTAATTAGAATTGAAATTGAAATTCTAATATAAAAATTTAAAACCAGATATTAGTTTTCAATTAATAATAATTACAGCGAAATACAAGGAATAAAGTTAATAAAATACAGTGTGAAGATTCTTACATGCTTAAATTTAAAACACCGCTACATCCTTCCCAAAGAACAAGAAAAAAATGCAAGTTATGAAAAACCTGTAACAAAACATATTAAATAATATAATCTGTTCTTGAAAACGTACTTGTGATTGTTATAAAACTTAAAACAATGAAATTTTAATAATAAAAAGAATAGAAATTCTAATAAAGTTTAATTACTACATAAAAAGTGGAACTTTAACATAATAATGACTTAGAAATTGAGACTCTATCGATTTCTCAACGATTCTCAAACATTTTTATTGTGTATTTCAAGAGCAAAATTTTAAGATTTTAGTTTGATAAATAAATTAAAATACAATGTACGACGTACTTACATTCTTGAGTTGCAGGAAAGGCTTGCGAGACCTGCGACTTTACTACCGAAAACGAATGTTTAACAAAAAGAAAAAGAGAATAATAGACTAACGCGTCCGTTATGTCAACCGACAACAAAACACACTGACTCTAATTTCGCGTCTGATTATTATAATTACATTTAATGAAAGTTATTATGCTCTAAATCAATATTAAATGTGATTTAACGCAGCAAACACTGATTCTACCAACCGCATTGCGCGCGGACACAAAAATATTCTGAAAGAAAAACTTTATTAGAGGTAGGGGACAGGAAAAGGAAATTTTTTTCTTTTTTTGTCGAGTGTTTGTTTACGAAAATACTGCTTTCTTAGAACTACGAATTAATTATTATTTATTTACCATAGTTAGAATCATATATCATATCAAGAGCACGAAAATATACGTATAAATATCATACCAAGAATACGAAAGAAAATATATCGTTAGTATATTTAAAATATTTTTCAAAGTATTTTTTATCATTGTCAAACATATATATGAATATTTCATAATACGATTGATTTGTAAAAATTATCCGCCAAATTGAATGTCCGCCATTACAACTTCAAATATTTTATGCATTACGTGACTTCGTTCTAATGCAACATGGCGCACTTTTTCTGACCGTTAAACAAATCTGCGCAACACGAAAAAGACGCGATTCGCAGAACCTGTTCAAACTTGTCTGTGATAACGTACTTTCTCGAATGTAATAAAAGTTATTGAGAAAGACGAAATTAATTAACGAAATTAATAGTCAATATTATGTTACAGACAATTTACGAATAATGAAGCAAAATGAAAAAGTTATTTGAATTTCTTACTCAAATGAAACAGAATCGAGAGAATTTATGTTAAATTTATATTAAACAATATATTCAATTTCTTCGGAAACATAATTTAATATATTCGAAAGAAAAAAATAATTTCTTTAATCTTGCCTTTTTCATCTTGGTATTCTTAATAAACCGTGAATTTAGAATTTGTTATATTAGATATTAATTAATATCACGAAATATTT
>NW_025219985.1:1840442-1842290 GCF_014825855.1 Bombus pyrosoma | reverse complement strand
TATAAATAATAATATTACTAATCTCAGTATTAAACTACAATGATAATTACATTGATTAAAATACGACGATCTATTCTAGTCAAATTATTTCTTTACATGATAATACATACAATGGTCGCTAGCCATCGTCAGTCGATTTCAGGAAAATGGTACGTACTTTAGAGTGTGAAAGTTGTATATCAAACTCGGGTGTCGGAGGTGTCCCGGGACGTCTCTCTACTGTATGCTTTTGCGCCCGGGTTATGTGTGAGAACCGTGGAGTGAATGTGTTGGTGTCCTTGTTTTACCATTTTTTTAATTTTAAATATAGGTTTCCGGGTATGATAGATAGCATATTTTCTGGTATGAGTGTTAACCATAAGTATGCATTTAGAGTTTTCAATTCTCAAGGCTAAATGTATTTAATTGAACGTATCTCCGCTGCTATTGGGGTTATCTACAGAATTCGATGCGCGTTATATTCAGCTTTTGTATCATTATACAGGGCACATCGTTCAGTTTGCCCTATGTTGACAATTTTCCCTGTCAAATCCAATGCAATTATAGTTTTTAAATTTTCAAGGCCAAGTAAATCTAATTGAACGTATCTCCGCTGCTATTGGGGTTACGGAGACAATTTGATGCGCGTTATATATATATAATATATATAATACTATATAACGTTATACATCATAACGTAATACTATATAACGTTACACGATGTGTGGTAATGCTATATAACGTGATACGGTAGAAGGAAATAGTATATAACGTTATACGTTATAACATAATACTACATAACGTTATACGTTATAACATAATACGACATAGCGTTATACGTTAGAACGTTATACTATATAACGTTATACGTTATAATGTAACACTACATAACGTGATACGTTATGTCGTAATACCACATAACGTTATACGTTATAACGTAATACCATATAACGTTATACGTTATAAGCTAATAGTACATAGCGTTATACGTTATAATGTAATACTATATAACGTTATACGTTATCACATAATACTAAATAATGTTAAACGTTATTACATAATACTACATAACGTTATATGTTATAACGTAACACTATATAACGTTATACGTTATGTGGTAATGCTATATAACGTTATACGTTATATGGTAATGCTATATAACGTTATACGTTATAATGTAATGCTATATAACGTTATACGTTATAACGTAACACTATATAATGTTATACGTCATAAGCTAATAGTATATAACGTTATACGTTATAATGTAATACCACATACCGTTATACGTTATAATGTAATGCTATATAACGTTATACGTCATAACGTAATACTATACAATGTTATACGTTATAAGCTAATAGTATATAACGTTATACGTTATAACGTAATACTATATAACGTTATACGTTAGATGGTAATGCTATATGAGGTTATACGTTATAACGTAATACTATATAGCCTTATACGTCATATCTTAATACCACATGACGTTATACGTTATAAGCTAATAGTATATAACGTTATACGTTATAATGTAATACTACATAACGTAATACGTTATATCGTAATACCACATACCGTTATACGTTACAATGTAATGCTATATAACGTTATACGTTATAACGTAATAGTACATAACGTTATACGTTGTAAGCTAATAGTATATAACGTTATACGTTATAATGTAATACTACATAACGTAATACGTTATATCGTAATACCACATACCGTTATACGTTATAATGTAATGCTATATAACGGTATAGGTTATAACGTAATGCTATATAATATTATACGTTATACGGTAATGCTATATAACGTTATACGTTACAATGTAATACTACATAACGCTCTACGTTATAACGT
>NW_025219985.1:1834029-1839942 GCF_014825855.1 Bombus pyrosoma | reverse complement strand
AACGTATAACGTTATGTGGTATTACGATATAAGGTATTACGTTATGTAGTATTACATTATATCTTATAACGTTATATACTATTAGCTTATAACGTATAACGTTATCTAGTATTTCGTTATAATGTATAACGTTATATAGTATTACGTTATAACGTATAGCGTTATGTAGTATTATGTAATAACGTATAACGTTATGTGGTATTAAGACATGTCGCATAACGTTATATAGTATTTCGTTATAACGTATAACGTTATATAGCGTTACCGTATAACGTATAACGTTATATAGTATTACGTTATAACGTATAGCGTTATGTAGTATTATGTAATAACGTATAACGTTATGTGGCATTAAGATATGTCGCATAACGTTATATAGTATTATGTTATAACTTATAACGTTATATAGCACAACCATATAACGTATAACGTTATATAGTGTTACGTTATAACGCATGACGTTATGTAGTATTATGTAATAACGTATAACATTATTTAGTATTATGTAATAACGTATAACGTTATATAGTATTACATTATAACGTATAACGTTATATACTATTAGCTTATAACGTATAACGTTAAGTAGCGTTTCGTTATAACGTATAACGTTAAGTAGTGTTACGTTATAACGTATAACGTTATATAGCATTGCGACATAACGTCTAACGTTATGTGGTATTACGACATAACGTATTATGTTATGTAGTACTACATAATAACGTACAACGTTATATACTATTAGCTTATAACGTATAACGTTGTGTAGTATTACGTTACAACGTACAACGTTATATAGCATTACGTTATAACGCATAACGTTACATAGCATTACGTTATAACGTATAACGTTATGTGGTATTACGACATAACGTATTATGTTACGTAGTATTACATTATAACGTACAACGTTATATACTATTAGCTTATAACGTATAACGTTATATAGTATTACGTTATAACGTATAGCGTTATGTAGTTTTACATTATAACGTATAACGTTATGTTGTATTATGTAATAACGTATAACGTTATATAGTATTACATTATAACGTATGACGCTATATACTATTAGCTTATAACGTATAACGTTATATAGTATTACGTTATAACGTATAGCGTTATGTAGTTTTACATTATAACGTATAACGTTATGTGGTATTACGATGTAACGTATTATGTTATGTAGTATTACATTATAACGTATGACGCTATATACTATTAGCTTATAACGTATAACGTTATACAGTATTACGTTATAACATATAGCGTTATGTAGTTTTACATTATAACGTATAACGTTATGTGGTATTACGATGTAACGTATTATGTTATGTAGTATTACATTATAACGTATGCCGCTATATGCTATTAGCTTATAACGTATAACGTTGTACAGTATTACGTTATAACATATAGCGTTATGTAGTTTTACATTATAACGTATAACGTTATGTGGTATTACGATGTAACGTATTATGTTACGTAGTATTACACTATAACGTACAACGTTATATACTATTAGCTTATAACGTATAACGTTATGTAGTATTACGTTATAACGTATAACGTTATGTAGTATTATGTAATAACGTATAACATTATTTAGTATTATGTAATAACGTATATAGTTATATCGTATAACATTATAACGTATGACGCTATATACTATTCGCTTATAACGTATAACGTTATATAGTATTACGTTATAACGTAAAACGTTATGTGGTATTACGTTATAACGTATAACGTTATATAGCATTACCATATAACGTATAATGTTATATAGTATTAAGTTGTAACGTATAGCGTTATGTAGTTTTACATTATAACGTATAACGGTATGTGGTATTACGACATAACGTATTACGTTATGTAGTATTACATTACAACGTATAACGATATATACTATTAGCTTATAACGTATAACGTTATGCAGTATAACGTTATAGCGTATAACGTTATGTAACAAAACGTTATAACGTATAACGTTATGTGGTACTACGATATAACGTACTACGTTATATAGTATTATATTATAACGTATAACGTTATATACCATTACCTTCTACCGCACAACGATATATAGCACTACGATATAACATATAACGTTATATAGTATTACGTTATAACGTATAACGTTATATAGTTTTGCGTTATAAAGTATAGCGTTATGTAGTATTCTGTAATAACGTATAACGTTATGTGGTATTAAGATATGTCGCATAACGTTATGTAGTATTACGTTATAACTGATAACGATATATAGCATTACCATGTAACGTATAACGTTATATAGTATTACGTTATAACGTATAGCGTTATGTAGTATTATGTTATAACGTATAACGCTATATACTACTAGCTTATGACGTATAACGTTATGTAGTATTACGTTATAACGTATAGCGATATGTACCATTATGTAATAACGTATAACGTTATATGGTATTACGACATATCGTACTACTTTATATAGTATTACATTATAACGTATAACGTTATATAGCATTACCATGTAACGTATATCGTCATATAGTGTTACGTTATAACGTAGAGCGTTATGTAGTATTACATTATAACGTATAACGTTATATAGCATTACCGTATAACGTATAACGTTATGTAGTATTACGTTATAACGTATAACGTTATATAGCATTGCATAATAACGTATAACGGTATGTGGTATTACGATATAACGTATTACGTTATATAGTATTACATTACAACGTATAACGATATATACTATTAGCTTATAACGTATAACGTTATGCAGTATTACGTTATAGCGTATAACGTTATGTAACAAAACGTTATAACTTATAACGCTATATAGCATTACCATATAACGTATAACGTTACATAGTGTTACGTTACAACGTATAACGTTATGTTGTATTATGTAATAACGTATAACGTTATATAGTATTACATTATAACGTATGACGCTATATACTATTAGCTTATAACGTATAACGTTATATAGTATTACGTTGTAACGTATAGCGTTATGTAGTTTTACATTATAACGTATAACGTTATGTGGTATTACGATGTAACGTATTATGTTATGTAGTATTACATTATAACGTATGACGCTATATACTATTAGCTTATAACGTATAACGTTATACAGTATTACGTTATAACATATAGCGTTATGTAGTTTTACATTATAACGTATAACGTTATGTGGTATTACGATGTAACGTATTATGTTACGTAGTATTACACTATAACGTACAACGTTATATACTATTAGCTTATAACGTATAACGTTATGTAGTATTACGTTATAACGTATAACGTTATGTAGTATTATGTAATAACGTATAACATTATTTAGTATTATGTAATAACGTATATAGTTATATCGTATAACATTATAACGTATGACGCTATATAGTATTCGCTTATAACGTATAACGTTATATAGTATTACGTTATAACGTAAAACGTTATGTGGTATTACGTTATAACGTATAACGTTATATAGCATTACCATATAACGTATAATGTTATATAGTATTAAGTTGTAACGTATAGCGTTATGTAGTTTTACATTATAACGTATAACGGTATGTGGTATTACGACATAACGTATTACGTTATGTAGTATTATATTATAACGTATAACGTTATATACCATTACCTTCTACCGCACAACGATATATAGCACTACGATATAACATATAACGTTATATAGTATTACGTTATAACGTATAACGTTATATAGTTTTGCGTTATAACGTATAGCGTTATGTAGTATTCTGTAATAACGTATAACGTTATGTGGTATTAAGATATGTCGCATAACGTTATATAGTATTACGTTATAACTGATAACGATATATAGCATTACCATGTAACGTATAACGTTATATAGTATTACGTTATAACGTATAACCTTATGTAGAATTACGTTATAACGTAAAACGTTATGTGGTATTGCGATGTGACGTATTATGTTATGTAGTATTACATTATAACGTACAACGTTATATGATATTAGCATATAACGTATAACGTTATGTGGTATTACGACATAACGTATTATGTTATGTAGTATTACATTATAACGTACAACTTTATATACTATTAGCATATAACGTATAACGTTATGTAGTATTATGTTGTAACGTATAACGTTATATAGCATTACGTTATAACGTATAACGTTATATAGCATTACGTTATAACGTATATCGTTATGTGGTATTACGATGTAACGCATAACGTTATATAGCATTACCGTATAACGTATAACGTTATATAGTATTACTTTATATCGTATAGCGTTATGTAGTATTATGTAATAACGTATAACGTTATTTGGTATTAAGATATCACGCATAACGTTATATAGTATTACGTTATAACTAATAACGTTATGTAGCATTACCATATAACGTATAACGTTATATAGTGTTACGTTATAACGTATAGCGTACTGTAGTATTATGTAATAACGTATAACATTATTTAGTATTATGTAATAACGTATAACGTTATATAGTATTACATTATAACGTATGACACTATATACTATTAGCTTATAACGTATAACGTTATATGGTATTATGTTATAACGTAAAACATTACGTGGTATTACATTATAACGTATAACGTTATATAGCATTACCATATAACGTATAACGTTATATAGTATTAAGCTGTAACGTATAGCGTTATGTAGTTTTACATTATAACGTATAACGGTATGTGGTGTTACGGCATAACGTATTACGTTATGTAGTATTACATTACAACGTATAACGATATATAGTATTAGCTTATAACGTATAACGCTATGTGGTACTACGATATAACGTACTACGTTATGTAGTACTATATTATAACGTGTAACGTTATATACCATTACCTTCTACCGCACAACGATGTATAGCACTAGTATATAACATGTAACGTTATACAGTGTTACGTTCTAGCGTATAACGTTATGTAGTATTATGTTATAACGTATAACGTTATGTTGTATTAAGATATGACGTATAACATTATATGGTATTACGTTATAACGTAAACCATTATTTGGTATTACATTATAACGTATAACGTTATATAGCATTACCATATATCGTATAACGTTATATGGTGTTACGTTATAAGTATAACGTTATGTAGTATTATGTAATAACGTATAACGTCATATAGCATTACCATATAACGTAGAACGTTATATAGCATTACCATATAGCGTATATCTTTATATTGTATTACGTTATAACGTATCACGTTATGTAGTATTTCATTATAATGTATAACATTATATAGCATTACATTATAACGTATAACGTTATGTGGTATTACGACATAACGTATTACGTTATGTAGTATTACATTGTAACGTACAACGTTATATGCTATTAACTTATAACGTATGACGTTCTGTAGTATTACGTTATAGCGTATAACGTTATATCGCATTACGTTATAAAGTATAACGTTATGTGGTACTACTTTATAACCCATAACGTTATGTGGTATAATATTATAACGAATAACGTTATGTGATATTAAGATATGATGCATAACGTAATATAGCATTACCATATAATGTATAACGTTATATAGCATTACCATATAACGTATAACGTTATATAGTATTACGTTATAACGTATAACGTTATGTAGAATTACGTTATAACGTATAACGTTATGTGGTATTACGATGTAACGTATTATGTTATGTAGTATTACATTATAACGTACAACGTTATATACTATTAGCTTATAACGTATATCGTTATGTAGTATTACGTTATAACGTATAACGTTACATAGCATTATGTTATAAAGTATAACGTTGTGTGGTACTACTTTATAACGCATAACGTTATGTGGTATAATATTATAACGTATAACGTTATGTGATGTTAAGATATGATG
>NW_025219985.1:1831894-1833529 GCF_014825855.1 Bombus pyrosoma | reverse complement strand
AAGCTAATAGTATATAACGTTGTACGTTATAATGTAATACTACATAACATAATACGTTACATCGTAATACCACATAACGTTATACGTTATAACGTAATTCTACATAACGTTATACGTTATAACGTAATACTATATAACGTTATACGTTATATGGTAATGCTATATAACGCTATACGTTATATGGTAATGCTATATTACGTTATGCATCATATCTTAATATCACATAACGTTATACGTTACAATATTATACCACATAACGTTATGCGTTATAAAGTAGTACCACACAACGTTATACTTTATAACGTAATGCGATATAACGTTATACGCTATAACGTAATACTACAGAACGTCATACGTTATAAGTTAATAGTATACAACGTTATACGTTATAATGAAATACTACATAACGTATTACGCTATAGCATAATACTACATATCGTTATGCGTTATAACGAAATACCATTTAACGTTATACGTTATAAGCTAATAGTATATGTCGTTATACGTTATAACGTAATACTACATAATGTGTAACGTTATAACATAACACTACATAACGTTATACGTTATAACATAATACTACATAACGTTATACGTTATACCGTAATACCATATAACATTATACGTTATAAGCGTATAGTATATAGCGTTATACGTTATAACGAAATACTACATAACGTGATACAATATAACATAATACTACATAACGTTATACGTTATAACGTAATACAATATAAAGAGATACGCTATATGGTAATGCTATATAACGTTATACGTTATAATGTAATACTATATAGCGTTATACGTCATATCTTAATAACACATGACGTTATACGTTATAACATAATGCTACATAACCTTATACCTTATAGCGTAATACTATATAACGTTATACGTTATATGGTAATGCTATATAACGTTATACGTTATAATGTAATGCTATATAGCGTTATACGTCATATCTTAATACCACATGACGTTATACGTTATAACATAATGCTACATAACGTTATACGTTATAACGTAATACAATATAAATATATACGATATATGTTAATGCTATATAACGTTCTACGTTATATGGTAATGCTATATAACGTTATACGTTATATGGTAATGCTATATAACGTTATACGTTATGACGCAATACTATATAACGTTATGCATCACTTCTTAATACCACATAAAGTTATACGTTATGATATAATACTACATAACGTTATTTGTTATATCGTAGTACCACATAGCGTTACACGTTATAACGTAATGCTATGTAACGTTATACGTTGTAACGTAATATTACATAACGTTATACGTTATAAGCTAATAGCATATAACGTTATACCTTATAACGTAGTACTATATAACGATATACGTTATGTGGTAAAACTATATAACGTTATACGATAGAAGGTAGTAGTATATAACGTTATACGTTATTAGCTAATAGTATATAACGTTATACGTTATAATGTAACACTACATAACGTGATACGTTATAACATGGTACTACATACCGTTATACGTTATACCGTAATACCATATAACGTATAACGTTATATGGTAATGCTATATAACGTTATATGTTTTATGGTAATGCTATATAACGTTATACGTTAGATGGTAATGCTATAT
>NW_025219985.1:1828652-1831394 GCF_014825855.1 Bombus pyrosoma | reverse complement strand
GGACCTCATTCACGTGCTCAATCAGGTGCTACTTGAATGGGAGAAAGACATTGGGCACGATGATCATAATTAATGAAATAATTTCTCAGCGACTGACGATGTGTCAGTGTATCGTGCACGACATATTTTCCACATTGTGTGTGTGTTGATAGGCCGTTGAATTGCGTCGGTTTTTCTCATTCGTTACAACTTCAAATATAATAAATGTCGCGACATATATCGATTCAATTTACGTCCCGATACAATCACAATTTCTGATAATATCATCCACACGATTAAGTGTACAAACACTCTTGATATTAATATCAATTGCAATTATAATTTCAAGTTTATTTACATTAACCTTAACGATATAATTACCATGTAATGTAATAATGTAATACTACATAACGTTATACGTTACATCGTATTACCATGTAACGTTATACGTTATATCATATTACCATATAACGTTATACGTTATATCGTAATACTACATAACGTCATACGTTATATCGTAATACTATATAACGTTATACGTTACAAGGTAGTACTACAAAGCGTTATACCTTATAACGTAATATAACATAAAGTTATACGTTATATCGTAATACTACATAACGTTATACGTTATATCGTAACACTACATAGCGTTACACGTTATAATGCTATACTACATATCGTTATACGTTATATCATATTACCATATAATGTTATACGTTATATCGTAATACTATATAAAGTTATACGATATAACGTAATACTACATACCTTTATGCGTTACATCGTATTACCATATAACGTTATACGTTATACCGTAATACTACATAACGTTATACGTTATACCGTAATACTACATAACGTTTAACGTTATAACGTAATACTACTTATCTTTATACGCTATATCACACTACCATATAACGTTACACGTTATATCGTAGTACTACATAACGTTACACGTTATAATGTAATACTATATCGTTATACGGTATAACGTAATACTGCATAACGTTGTACGCTTTAACGTGATAGTACATAACGATATACGTTATATCGTGATACTATATAACGTTATACGCTGTAACCTAATTCCACATAACGTTATACGATATAACGTGATACTACATCACGTTATACGTTATATCGTAATGCTACATAACGTTTTACTTTATATCGCAATACTATATAACGTTATACGTTATATCGCAATACTACATAACGTTATACGTAATAACGTAATACTATATAATGTTATACGTAATAACGGAATACTACATAGCGTTATACGGTATAACGATATACTGCATAACGTTATACTGCATAACGTTATACGTTATATAGTATTAGCATATAACGTTATACGTTACATGGTAGTACTACATAACGTTACACGTTGTAATGTAATACTACATAACGTTATGCGTTATAACGTAATACTACATTACGTTATACGTTATAACGTAATAGCACATAACATTATACGTTATATCGTAATGCTACATAACGTTATACGTTATAAGGTAATACTACATAGCGTTATATGTTATAACGTAAAAGTACATAACGTTATAAGTTATATCGTAATGCTACATATCGTTATACGTTATATCGTATTACCATATAACGTTATACGTTATATCGTAATACTACATGACATTTTACGTTATAATGTAATGCTATATATTGTTATACGTTATATCGTATTACCATATAACGTTATACGTTATATCGTAATATTATATAACGTCATACGTTATAAGGTAATACAACATAGCGTTATACGATATAAGGTAATGCTACACTGCGTTGTACGATATAACGTTATAGTACACAGCGTTATACGTTATATCGTAATATTATATAACGTTATGCGTTATAAGGTAATACAACATAGCGTTATACGATATAAGGTAATGCTACACTGCGTTGTACGATATAACGTTATAGTACACAGCGTTATACGTTACATCTTAATACTACATATCGTTATACGTTATATCGTAATACTACATAACGTTATACGTTGTATCGTAATACTATATAATATTATACGTTATAAGGTAATACTACAAAGCTTTATACGTTATAACGTAATAGTACATAACGTTATACGTTATATCGTAATACTATATAACGTTATAAGTTATAAGGTAATACTACATAACGTTATACGTTATAATGTAATAGTACATAACATTATACGTTGTATCTTAATACTACATATCGTTATACGTTATATCGTAATATTACATATCGTTATACGTTATATCGTAATACTACATAACGTTTTACGTTATATCGTAATACTATATAACGTTATACGTTATAAGGTAATACTACAAAGCTTTATACGTTATAACGTAATAGTAGATAACGTTATACGTTATATCGTAATACTATATAACGTTATACGTTATAAGGTAATACTACATAACGTTATACGTTATAATGTAATAGTACATAACATTATACGTTGTATCTTAATACTACATATCGTTATACGTTATATCGTAATATTACATATCGTTATACGTTATATCGTAATACTACATAGCATTATACGCTATATCGTAATATGATATGACGTTATACGTTATAAGGTAATACAACATAGCGTTATACGATATAAGGTAATACTACACTGCGTTGTACGATATAACGTTATAGTACACAGCGTTATACGTTACATCTTAATACTACATATCGTTATACGCTATACCGTAATACTACATATCGTTATACGTTATATCGTAATACTACATA
>NW_025219985.1:1826478-1828152 GCF_014825855.1 Bombus pyrosoma | reverse complement strand
TGTAGTATTACGTTGTAACGTATAACATTATATGGTATTACGATACAACGTACAACGATATGTAGTATTACGATATAACGTATAACGTTATATGGTATTACGATATAACGTATAACGATATATAGTATCACGATATAACGTATAACGTTATGTAGCATTACGATATAACGTACGACGTTATGTAGAA
This sequence comes from Bombus pyrosoma, assembly GCF_014825855.1. Classification (NCBI taxonomy): domain Eukaryota; kingdom Metazoa; phylum Arthropoda; class Insecta; order Hymenoptera; family Apidae; genus Bombus; species Bombus pyrosoma. Next base: position 1,827,965 of record NW_025219985.1, on the reverse strand, counting down.
TTACGTTATAACATATAACGTATATGGTATTACGATATAACGTATAACGTTATATGGTACTACGATATAACGTATAACGATATGTAGTACTACGTTGTAACGTATTACGTTATATGGTATTACGATATAACGTATAACCTTATATGGTACTACGATATAACGTATAACGATATGTAGTGTTACGTTATAACGTATAACGTTATGTAGCATTACGATATAACGTATAACGTTATGTAGCATAACGATATAACGTATAACGTTGTGTAGTATTACGTTGTAACGTATAACATTATACTGTATTACGATACAACGTATAACGATATGTTGTCTTACGATATAACGTATAACGTTATGTAGTATTACGTTATAACGTATAACGTTATATGGTATTACGATATAGCGTGTAACGATATGTAGTAATACGTTACAACGTATAACGTTATGTAGGATTACGATATAACGTATAACCTTATAAGGTAATATGATATAACGTATAACGTTATATGGAATTATGATATAACGTATAACCATACGTAGTATTACGATATAACGTATAACATTATGTAGCATTACGATATAACGTATAACGTTATATTTTACTACGACATAACGTATAACGATATGTAGTGTTACGTTATAACGTGTAACGTTATATAGTGTTACGATATAACGTATAACATTTTATGGTACTACGATATAACGTATAACCATATGTAGTACTACGTTATAACGTATAACGATATATCGTATTACGATATAACGTTTAACGTTATGTAGCATTACGATATAACGTATAACGTTATGTAGCATTACGATATAACGTACAACGCTATGGAGCATTACGATATAACGTATAACGTGATATGGTATTACGATATAACGTATAACATTATATGGTATTACGATACAACGTACAACGATATGTAGTATTACGATATAACGTATAACGTTATATGGAATTACGATATGACGTTTAACCATAGGTAGTATTACGATATAACGTATAACATTATGTAGCATTACGATATAACGTATAACGTTATATTTTACTACGACATAACGTATAACGATATGTAGTGTTACGTTATAACGTGTAACGTTATATAGTATTACGATATAACGTATAACGTTACATTTTACTACTACATAACGTATAACGATATGTAGTGTTACGTTATAACGTGTAACGTTATATAGTATTACGATATAACGTATAACGTATATGGTATTACGATATAACGTATAACGATATGTTGTCTTACGATATAACGTATAACGTTATGTAGCTTTACGATATAACGTATAACGTTATGTAGTATTACGTTATAACGTATAACGTTATATGGTAGTACGATATATCGTATAACGATATGTAGTAATACGTTACAACGTATAACGATATGTAGGAGTACGATATAACGTATAACCTTATAAGGTAATATGATATAACGTATAACGATATGTAGTATTACGATATAACGCATAAC
>NW_025219985.1:1824245-1825978 GCF_014825855.1 Bombus pyrosoma | reverse complement strand
TTATGTAGCATTACGATATAACGTATAACTTTATGTAGTATTACTTTGTAACGTATAACATTAAAAGATATTACGATATAACGTACAACGGTATGTAGTATTACGATATAACGTATAACGTTATATGGTATTACGATATAACGTATAACGTTATATGGTATTACGATATAACGTATAACGATACGTAGTATTACGATATAACGTATAAAATTATGTAGCATTACGAAATAACGTATAACGTTATATTTTACTACGACATAACGTATAACGATATGTAGTATTACTTTGTAACGTATAACATTATATGGTATTACGATACAACGTACAACGATATGTAGTATTACGATATAACGTATAACGTTATATGGTATTACGATATAACGTATAACGATATATAGTATCACGATATAACGTATAACGTTATGTAGCATTACGCTATAACGTACGACGTTATGTAGAATTACGTTATAACGTATAACGTATATGGTATTACGATATAACGTATAACATTATGTAGCATTACGATATAACGTATAACGTTATGTAGTATTACTTTGTAACGTATAACATTATATGGTATTACGACATAACGTACAACGATATGTAGTGTTACGTTATAACGTGTAACGTTATATAGTATTACGATATAACGTATAACGTTATATTTTACTACGACATAACTTATAACGATATGTAGTGTTACGTTATAACGTGTAACGTTATATAGTATTACGATATAACGTATAACGATATATAGTATCACGATATAACGTATAACGTTATGTAGCATTACGATATAACGTATAACGTTGTGTAGTATTACGTTGTAACGTATAACATTATATGGTATTACGATATAACGTACAACGATATGTAGTATTACGATATAACGTATAACGTTATATGGTATTACGATAAAACGTATAACGATATATAGGATCACGATATAACGTATAACGTTATGTAGCATTACGATATAACGTACGACGTTATGTAGAATTACGTTATAACGTATAATGTATATGGTATTACGATATAACGTATAACGTTATATGGTAATACGATATAACGTATAACGATATGTAGTACTACGTTATAACGTATTACGTTATATGGTATTACGATATAACGTATAACGATATGTTGTCTTACGATATAACGTATACCGTTATGTAGCATAACGTTATAACGTATAACGTTACATAGTATTACGATATAACGTATAACATTATGTAGCATTACGATATAACGTATAACGTTATGTAGAATTACGTTATAACGAATAACGTTATATAGTAATACGATATAACGTATAACGTTATATTATACTACGACATAACGTATTACGATATGTAATACTACGTTATAATGTATTACGTTATGTTGTATTACGATATAACGTATAACGATTTGTTGTCTTATGATATAACGTATAACGTTATGTAGCATTACGATATAACGTATAACGTTATGTAGTATTACGTCATAACGTATAACGTTATATGGTATTACGATATAGCGTATAACGATATGTAGTAATACGTTACAACGTATAACGTTATGTAGGATTACGATATAACGTATAACCTGATAAGGTAATATGATATAACGTATAACGGTATGTAGTATTACGATATAACGTATAACGATATGTAGTGTTACGTTATAACGTAAAACGTTATGTAGCATTACGATATAACGTATAACGTTATGTAGCATTACGATATAACGTA
>NW_025219985.1:1822362-1823745 GCF_014825855.1 Bombus pyrosoma | reverse complement strand
AGTATTACGATATAACGTATAACTTTATGTAGCATTACGATATAATGTATAACGTTATGTAGTATTACTTTGTAACGTATAACATTATATGGTATTACGATATAACGTACAACGGTATGTAGTATTACGATATAACGTGTAACGTTATATGGTATAACGGTATAACGTATAACGATACGTAGTATTACGATATAACGTATAACATTATGTAGCATTACGATATAACGTATAACGTTATATTTTACTACGACATAACGTATAACGATATGTAGTGTTACGTTATAACGTGTAACGTTATATAGTATTACGATATAACGTATAACGGTATATGGTACCACGATATAACGTATAACCATATGTAGTACTACGTTATAACGTATAACGATATATGGTATTATGATATAACGTATAACGTTATATGGTATTACGATATAACGTATAACGTTATATGGTACTACGATATAACGTATAACGATATGTAGTGTTACGTTATAACGTATAACGTTATGTAGCATTACGATATAACGTATAACGTTATGTAGCATTACGATATAACGTATAACGTTGTGTAGTATTACGTTGTAACGTATAACATTATATGGTATTACGATACAACGTACAACGATATGTAGTATTACGATATAACGTATAACATTATGTAGCATTACGATATAACGTATAACGTTATGTGGAATTACGTTATAACGTATAACGTTGTGTAGTATTACGTTGTAACGGATAACATTATATGGTATTACGATACATCGTACAACGATATGTAGTATTACGATAAAACGTATAACGTTATATGGTATTACGATATAACGTATAACGATACGTAGTATTACGATATAACGTATAACATTATGTAGCATTACGATATAACGTATAACGTTATATTTTACTACGGCATAACGTATAACGATATGTAGTGTTACGTTATAACGTGTAACGTTATATAGTATTACGATATAACGTATAACGTTATATGGAATTACGATATTTCGTATAACGTTATATGGTACTACGATATAACGTACAACGATATGTAGTATTACGATATAATGTATAACATTATGTAGCATTACGATATAACGTATAACGTTATGTGGAATTACGTTATAACGAATTACGTTATATAGTATTACGATATAACGTATAACGTTATATGGTACTACGATATAACGTTTAACCATATGTAGTACTACGTTATAACGTATAACGATATATGGTATTACGATATAACGTATAACGTTATATGGTATTACGATATAACGTATAACGTTATATGGTACTACGATATAACGTATAACGATATGTAGTGTTACGTTATAACGTATAACGTTATGTAGCATTACGATATAACGTATAACGTTATGTAGC
>NW_025219985.1:1820584-1821862 GCF_014825855.1 Bombus pyrosoma | reverse complement strand
ATTACGATATAACGTACAACGATATGTAGTATTACGATATAACATATAACGATATGTAGCATTAAGATATAACTTACAACGTTATGTATTATTACGTTATAACGTGTAACGCTATGTAGTACTACGATATAATGTATAACGTTATATGGTCATATGATATAACGTATAACGATATGCAGTATTAAGATAAAACTTATAATGTTATGTACTATTACGTTATAACGTGTAAGGTTATGTAGTACTACGATATAACGTATAACGTTATATGGACATGCGATATAACGTATAACGATATGTAGTATTACGTTATAACGTATAAAGTTATGTAGTATAACGTTATAGCGTATAACGTTATGTAGCATTACGATATAACGTATAACGTTTTGTAGCATTACGATATAACGTATAACGTTATGTAGTATTACGTTGTAACGTATAACATTATATGGTATTACGATACAACGTACAACGATATGTAGTATTACGATATAACGTATAACGTTATGTAGCATTACGATATAACGTATAACGTTATGTAGCATTACGATATAACGTATAACGATACGTCGTATTACGATATAACGTGTAACATTATGTAGCATTACGATATAACGTATAACGTTATATTTTACTACGACATAACGTATAACGATATGTAGTGTTACGTTATAACGTGTAACGTTATATAGTATTGCGATATAACGTATAACGTTATATGGTACTACGATATAACGTATAACCATATGTAGTACTACGTTATAACGTATAACGATATATGGTATTACGATATAACGTATAACGTTGTATGGTATTACGATATAACGTATGACGTTATATGGTACTACGATATAACGTATAACGATATGTAGTGTTACGTTATAACGTATAACGTTATGTAGCATTACGATATAACGTATAACGTTATGTAGCATTACGATATAACGTGTAACATTATGTAGCATTACGATATAATGTACGACGTTATGTAGAATTACGTTATAACGTATAACGTATATGGTATTACGATATAACGTATAACGTTATATGGTACCACGATATAACGTATAACGATATATGGTATTACGATATAACGTATAACGTTATGTAGTATTACTTTGTAACGTATAACATTATATGGTATTACGATATAACGTACAACGGTATGTAGTATTACGATATAACGTATAACGTTATATGGTATTACGATATAACGTATAACGATACGTAGTATTACGATATAACGTATAACATTATGTAGCATTACGATATAACGTATAA
>NW_025219985.1:1818280-1820084 GCF_014825855.1 Bombus pyrosoma | reverse complement strand
CATATGGTAATAAGTTGTAATGTATATCGTTATATAGTAGTACGTTATAACGTATATCGTTATGTAGAATTACGTTATAACGTATATCGTTATATGGTAATACGTTGTAACGTATAACGTTCATTAGTATTACGTTATAGCGTATATCGTTATATGGTAGTACGTTATAACGTATATCGTTATATGGTAATAAGTTATATCGTATAACGCTCAGTAGTATTACGTTATAACGTATAACGTTATGTAGCACAACGTTATAACGTATAACGTCATATAGAATTAGGTCATAACGTATATCCTTATATGGTCATACGTTATAACGAATATCGTTACATGGTAGTACGTTACAACGTACAACGTTATGCAGCATCACGTTATAACGTATAACGTTATGTAACATCACGTTATAACATATAACGTGATATAGTATTATTTTATAACGTATATCGTTATATAGTAATACGTTATCATGTATAACGTTATGTAGTATTACGTTATAACGTATATCGTTATGTGGTAATACGTTATAAGGTATAACGTTCAGTAGTATTATGTTATAACGTATAATGTTATGTAGCATTACGTTATATCGTATATCGTAATATAGTATTACGTTATAACGTATAACGTCATATAGAATTAGGTTATAACGTATATCGTTATATAGTAATACGATACAACGTATAACGTTATGTAATATTACGTTACATCGTATATCGTTATGTAGCATCACGTTATAACATATAACGTGATATAGTGTTATTTTATAACGTATATCGTTATATAGTAATACATTATCATGTATAACGTTATGTATTATTACGTTATAACGTATATCGTTATATGGCAATGCAGTATAAAGTATAACGTTATATAGTATTACGTTGTAACGTATACCGTTGTGTAGTATTACGTTATATAGTATTACGTTATAACGTATAACGTTATGCAGTATTACGTTATAGCGTATATCGTTATATGGTGATACGTTATAACGTATAACGTGATATATTGTTACGTTGTAACGTTTAACGTTATATAGTATTACTTTATAATGTATACCGTTAAGTAGAATTACGTTATAACGTTTAACATTATATATAGTATTACGTTATAACGTTTATCGTTATGTGGTAATACGCTATATCGTATATAGTTATGTAGTGTTACGATACATGGTATAACGTTATATAGTATTACGTTGTAACGTATAACGTTATATGGTAATACGTTATAACGTATGACGTGATACATTATTATGTTGTAACGTTTGACGTTATATAGTATTACGTTGTAACGTATACCGTTATGTAGTATTACGTTATAACGTATATCGTTATGTTGTATTACGTTATAACGTATATCGTTATATGGTAATACGATATAACGTATAACGTGATATATTATTATGTTGTAACGTGTAACGGTATATAGTATTACGTTGTAACGTATATCGTTACGTAGTATTACGTTACATAGTATTACGTTATAACGTATAACGTTATGCAGTATTACGTTATAACGTATATTGCTATATGGTAATACGTTATAACGTATACCGTTACATGATAGTACGTTATAACGTATATCGTTATATGGTAATAAGTTATAACGTATAACGTTCAGTAGTATTACGTTATGACGTATAATATTATGTAGCATTACGTTATATCGTATAACGTATAACGTCATATATAATTAGGTTATAACGTATATCGTTATATAGTAATACGATATAACGTATAACGGTATGTAACATTACGTTACATCGTATAACGTTATGTAGTATTACGTTATAGCGCAT
>NW_025219985.1:1810859-1817780 GCF_014825855.1 Bombus pyrosoma | reverse complement strand
CAGAGCATGCTCTCGTCTCTGGTTTTGCCTACCGATTTTTCGAATTTCGCGGTCGCGGTCGCGAGAGGGTTCGAAACGAACGTACATTGCTCGAGCACGCACATGCGAGTGGGCAACGATCACTGCTGTGATCGTTGGTCAGTCCATGTGCACCTCAATCAGCTTCCGCGGTTTATATTTTTATTTTACCTTTATAAGTATTTTTTTTTTGTTTGCGATTTAGAAGTCTCGAGCTTAGATTTAAGTTTCAGCGGGCATTGCGCCCGAAGAAAGAAGAGGCTATAAGCCGAAGAGGCTCGGCAAACTGCCACTCAAGAGGGCAACTACTAATGGCTCCCCATCCTCTGGGTCATCCAGAGCATGGGAAGTCATTATTGTTACTACTTTGTCACTATACTCGCTTTTAGTATTTTTAGTAGTAGTAGTAGTAGTAGTAGTAGTAGTAGCAACAGTAGTAGTAGTCTTTGCTTCTTTGGCCGATGTATATGTCGGTCCATCGTCCCATTGGGCAAATCGCGAATTTTCCTATTATTGTCGCGACAGATTAATTACGGGTTGAATTAGAGTTGCGAAATAACATCGCGGCTTTTTATTAGTGTCGCGAGAGGATAATTACGGTTTGAATTAGAGTTACGATAAAATGATAATCGCGTTTGCTTTAGAGTTGCGAATTACAATATCGCGATTGCCTTTTTCAATCTTTATTGTTAGTTTTTAGAATTTTTTAGAAAATTGTACGTATCACAATTTATCCTGATTTCTATTGTTTAAAATTAGATTATAGAAATGTTAGTTTTCAATTAATTGTATAGTATTGAAAATAGCGATACTAGAATATTTGAAATAGTTTTTTCATATAGTAAATAGTAATTTTCATTGAATTCACTTTAAGAGTTAGCGTTGCGATATCATTCCATCGCGAGTTCTATTAATTTTTCCCTTTAGCGTTGCGATAATGAACGATCGCGTTTTATTAAGTAGAGTTGCGTTTACAAAATGCCCAACCGCCCCCCCCCCGACTACATTTTTTCGGATACTGGATCACACGATACAGTTACAAGCGCTGTACAAGCGTGATCGTTCAACCGCCTAAATGGTTACACTGTGATCTCTCGTTATTAGTGTTGGGTATTTTTTTAAATATGAGTGCATAGATTTATATTTATTAGCGTTGCGTATCAAATTTCGGGTATTTTCAAAATTTCTTTCTTTCTCCTTTTTTTAAATGGTAGGTTAATTGACATTGCAGATATAACGAAGCACTCTCTGCGTTTGATTTTGAAAATTTTCTGCTTCATAAATATTAATAGCAAGTTAGCGTTGTAAAACATGAACATAACATTTAAGCTATTAATTTATGACATTTAAACTATCACTCAACAACATTTAATCTATTACTTTATAACATTTAAGCCATTAATTTATAACATTTAAACCATCAATCTACAACATTTAAACTATTATTTTATAACATTTAGGCTTTTAATTTATAACATTAAAACTATTACTTTATAATATTTAAACTGTTACTTTACTAGATTTAAACTATTAATTAACAACATTTGATATATTAATTCCTCACAATTAAATTATTAATTTGTAACAGTTAAGGTAATAATTTATAGTAATTGCGATATTCATATATAACATTTTATTATTAACCTAAAACTATTACTCGATTAATTTTTAACAATTATGATTTTAATTTATAACAATATTATAGAATCATCAGAATTACTATAAACTAGAATTTCCAGTGATTTCTATTCTGTATGATAAATTTATTGAAAGATGGATTTATTTACAGTTGTTTAAACAGGAAACGATAGTTACTTAATATGTAACTAAGACAACCAAATTGATAATTTACAACTCACACCTAACAATTAACAACTCATAACTACTCGGTAACTAATGATGAATAAATTTCAATACACGCTCCAAAATAATTTTATATCTTCTGCTTCCGATGCTTAAAAATTCTTTAAGTAAATGGGGCCCGAGCGTAGTTCGCTCCTCGTGGTGGATCCCGGTAATTGGTATTGTTTTCCAAATAATGATACACGAAGTACTATTCTGAATGTTAAAAAACTAATGTAACATTAATTTTAATATTAGGATTAGATTGCTAATGGAAAAGTACATATATTAATATTTCCGAATATTGCTATTTGAAAAGTTATATGAAGCGAAAAACTACTTTAATACTCTAGTCTGGATCATCCAAAACACACAGGAAAAATTGTCCTCGCGATTTACCGGTTCGCGATCGCTCAGTGCTTTCAACCTGTCGCGTGGCGTACTCCCTCGCGCGTATTCCAGGTACGTACTGGTCAACGTGCACTGGACAACTCTTTGGGTTCGTAAGTCGCCCCAAGGACACCTCTGCCTTGGTGACTGCTCGATGACTGCTCGATGACTGTTCGACGTTTGCGTCGAATTTCGGGAGTTATCGTCACACCGGTGATGCTTGCGAATCTGCAGTGCTGTTCGATTAGTACTTCGGTACTCGGATAGGGACCTGCAATTTCACGTCTTCCGTAATCCTGTTCGATTGGCCTCGCGGGCGCCCCACTGTTCAGTTGGAGTTTTGCCTTCGTAATTATATTCAGCGGACCCTCCCCGGGTGCTGCTTGTTCAGTTGGAGTGTGTTAAGTTGCAAGCCTAGGTGCTGGATCACTGACATTATCGGTCAGTACCATCGACTGGGATTCGTCTAAGTTTCGAATGGCAAAACAGGAATCGAGTGACGGTCAATCCTTGGGCTTTCCGCTGAACCCTGGTGTTATCTCGTGTACAGGGGTACGTCGCGTAGGTTTGTTAGTTCTTCGAGAGATCGTGATCTCGTCCATTCCGGGTGCACCGCGATTTTTCTTTCATCGTCTGATTGTTCGGGCTTCTCCTTGCTTATCCATTTTTCAGGGAAACTTATTGCGGTCATGTTAGAATTTCTTTTCGATATCTTCAGAAGTTTAATATTGCAAAAATATTATGTTAAACAATTTCGTACAACGACTCAAATATCCTTTTTTCAAGACACGAAATGGTATATACAGTGTCAGTAGCTTCATTTTCTTTCCCTCGTTCCAAGTTAGACAAATGTTTTTTTGATACCTAATGCCGCCAGTAGGGTAACGAATTATTAACGAATTAGGGTACGATGTTTGTATTGATCGATGTAATCGTTGTGTGGGAGATGGATGTTGCGTCGTGTATGCTTTGTTTTACGTTTTTAAAGATTTAAGCGATGCGTGGGAGATAGGTGTTTCGCAGTTAGGATACAAAACAGCTATCTCCTTACGCAGACTCGTGGACAAATAGAGTCAGAACTCGACATTTTTGCCAATGGGTTAGATGTTGAGATCGATGTATAATGTTCACACATGGGAGGGTCTCTTGCGTAGTCACCTCCTCGTGGTGAGACCTGGCAATTGGCATCGTTTTCTAAAAATTAATCAGTTGATTAATCTTTGGAAAACGATAGCAAGCCAAGAACTACGCTAATACAGTCCAGTTTAGATCACCAAAAGCCGCCAAAAGAATTTTGGATGATCTAGACTGGACTAACACCCCCCTGCGGGAGCACCGTGGGACATCGCGGGACACCGTGGGACATCGCGGGACACCGTGGGACATCGTGGGACACCGTGGGATGCGTGCGTTTTAGCCTTAATTAATCGTAAGATAGATATTTGTGTTAAGTGCACTGTGAGCTCATTCTGTACAAAGATACTTATCTATCTTGGAAAGAAAAATATAAATCTCGTCTTTCTTGGTCCCCTCGCTTACCACACTGGAAAAATTGTTCCCGCGATTTATCTGCTCACGGTCGCTCAGTTCTTTCAAACTGTAGCGTGACGTACACGCTCGCGCGTATTCCGGGTACGTGCGGGTCAACGTGCACTGGACAACTCTTTGGATTCGTAAATCGCCCCAAGGACACCTCTGTCTTGGTGACTACTCGACAACTGCTCGTCGTTTGCCGCGAATCGCGGGAGGTGTCATCGCGCTGATGATACTTGAGTCGCAGATCCGCAATCCTGTCCGATTGGTACTTCGGTATTTGGGCAGGGGCCTGCATTTAACGTCCTCCGTAATCCTGTTCAAGTGGCAAACCCGTGGGGGTGGACCCCACTGTGCAGTTGGGGCCTTGCTTTTGTAATCCTGTTCAGCGGTCCCTCCCTGGGCCGTCACTTGTTCAGTTGGAGTGTGTTAAATCGTTGGCCCATTTGCCGGATCACTTGTATCATCGATCGGTGCCATCGACCGTGATAAGTTGTAAACGAAGTGACAGGAATCGAGCGAAGGTCAATGCTTGGGCTTTCCGCTGAACCGTAGGGTTGTCTGGTGCACGGGGGTACGTCACGTAGGTTTGTTAGTTCTTTCGAGAGATCGCGATTTCGCTCGTTTCGGACGCGCCGCGATGTTTCTTTTATCGTCTGATTGTTGGGGCTGCTTTTCCGTAGTAGCCTCATTTTTTTTCTTTCTTTCCAAGTTAGACAAATGTGTCTTTGATACGGAATGCTGCCGATAGGGTTGCGAATTATTGTGCGATGTTTGTACTGATCGATGTAATCGTTGTGTGTGAGATACATTTTGCGTTGTGTGGGAGATAGATATTGCGTTGTGTAAGCTTTGTTTTACGTTTGTAAAAACTCGTGTAACTGCTGCGTAGGAGATAGATGTTTCGCGGTTAGGCTACGAAATAACTATCTCTTTACGCAGGCCCATGATCAAGTAGAGTCAGAACTCGACATTCTTGGCAATAGGTTGAATGTCGAGACCGATGCATAATGTTAAATAACTCATGGGCGGGTCTCTGGCGTAGTCACCTCCTCGTGGTGAGACCTGGTAATTGGCATCGTTTTCCAAAAATTAATCAGTTACTTAATCTTTGGAAAACGATACCAAGCCAAGAACTACGCTAATACAGTCCTGTTTAGATCACCAAAAGTCACGGATAGAATTTTGGATGATCTAAACTGTATTGCAACGTAAGACACCGCGGGACATCTTTGGACACCGTGGGACACCGTGGGACACTGTGAGATTTCGTTTGACACCGTGGGATTAATTCTTTCGAAGAATCACGAACTCGTTCGTATGCGCCGCAATTTTGAATTTATTCTCTGATTGGTTGCTGTTTCTCTTTGGCTTCTCCCTACTTTTAAGGAAAATTTACTTCAGACATCTAGGGGTTTATAATTTTTCGGTATTGTCAAATGTTTAGTGTCGCGAAAATAGAGCGAAAGTAGACGGAAATGTATTAATAGTTTAGTACAATGAATCTTATGTTCCTTTTGCAAGAATCGAAACTGTATATACATACAGTGTCAGTAGTTTCATTTTCTTTCTTTCGTTCTAAGCTAAAAAAATTATATGATGTTTATAAAGACCAATGCTATCATTATGTGGGATATACATAGGTATTGCGTGTGTATGTTTTCTTTTTAATTTGGAAAGAATCATGTACGCGCTGCGTGGAAGATGAATGTTTGTATACATCGTTTACCTTTTCGTACCTGCTGGTGCCACCAGCTCGCGTGAGACTACACCTCTGGAAATTACGTAAGCGAAAAGTCATTCAGTTGTCTGATTTCGTACCGATAACATGGCTGCGTTGTGTCAGGTTTGTAAGGTATTCTAATCTATTGCTGGCGTCGCTTCCTCATTACTATCGTTATTATTCGTTACTATATTTTTCACTATCGTTTATATCTCGTTATAAATATCATTTAATTAATATACATTTATTTAACGATTCATTCAACATTAAGACAATGAAATTAAGCGGTTTTCTGACATTTTTATTTCAATTTTTCTTCGGTCGTCTATTTATTAAATGATACCGTTACCGGTAGCTTCCATCGTAAACTTTCGTAATAAAATTTGAGTTTGATTGTGTTTTCCTCTAATTATTTTATATATTTGTTTTCACTTGTATCTATTTTTTCTGTAGGTTATTGATCGACTGCAGGAATAATATAGAAGTAACAGCAATATTAATATATGGACGCAACGACGATTAATGATCGATCCGATGAATTTTCATGGAAATTTGGTAATGTTTGATTTATTTTAACTAAGGCAGCTGCGTATGGACGATTCTATTGTCTTTTTATTCGTGCGTGGGTAGCATTTAATATAAAATTTATATTTATTTTAAGATATATTTGATACATATTTCGTAATAAATAATTTCGCAATTATTTGGGATACTAAGATGAAAGTAAATGGGATTAAATAAGTCGATGTTCTATTTCGAATATATGAAATAATTCTCTTATTTCAAACGAATTTGTAACGAATTATTTTATAGTTTCAATGTAATTCGCAGTATAGAATTCTTAATAATTTAACGATAGCTTCGTAGACAGTTTGAAACATAAAAATCTTAATAACAGTAGCTTTAACTTGCTTTGATTGGTATCGTAACGTTCACATATCCTATTCAAATTATTTTACTATATTAAATGAATTTGCTATAGTTAATGTCATATCCTTGGAAAATAGCTTATATTTTTTTCATTGAGGTGACGTGCAAATAATTCTGAACACTGCTTCTGCATTTTCGAAAATGTGCTTTGATAAAGATATTGCCTAAGATCATTTCTCAATTAAGGTCTTTTCTCAATTAATGCTACATGTTTTCTAATATTAATATGATTAACATGATTTATTCAATTAATAAAGTAGATTCATTATAATCTGAAATGAAGCAATAAAATATAAAATCAAAGAATGTTAGTCCGTTAAACACAAATTAGACAACTAATCATCTTTATAAATCAGGATTTTCAGATTTAACCGCTCCCATGCACATTGTCAGGACCTCATTCACGTGCTCAATCAGGTGCTACTTGAATGGGAGAAAGACATTGGGCACGATGATCATAATTAATGAAATAATTTCTCAGCGAC
>NW_025219985.1:1807788-1810359 GCF_014825855.1 Bombus pyrosoma | reverse complement strand
TACGTTATATCATATTACCATATAACGTTATACGTTATATCGTCTTTGTACATAACGCCACACGTTATAATGTAATACTACATACCGTTATACGCTATATCGTATTACCATATAACGTTATACGTTATATCGTAATGCTACATATCGTCATACGTAATATCGTAATACTACTTATCGTATTACGATATATTGTAATACCATATAACGTTATACGTTATAACGTAATACTACATAACGTCTTACGCTATATCGTATTACAATATAACATTATACGTTATATCGTAATACTACATAACATTTTACGTTATAATGTAATAGTATATATTGATATATGTTATATCTTAATAGTACATATCGTTATATGTTATATCGTAATACTACATAACGTTGTACGTTATATCGTATTACCATATAACGTTATACGTTATATCGTATTAATTTTTAACAATTATACTTTTAATTTATATGAATACGCTCTCATTAATTAAAAATAGTTATGTTCTTAATTTATAATAGTTACGCCATTTGATATATAGATTTTTATTACTTGATATATTGTACAATTATTTTCATCATAATCTGATATTCAATATAAATTGCCACAGTTCTAAATCAAACACCAGTATCACAGAGGTGTGAATTTACTTTCAGCTTGTAAAGATTATTATAATTATAAAACGGTTATTGTAATAAACTGTTCAAAGCGTCAATACAGTAGAAATTTAAATATTATTAAATTTGATTGCGTTAGAATGAAAAAGCGTTATAATGTTTCATGACATCAACAAACTGCTATTGTTTGATGTACCTTCTTTCACCTTCTCAAATATATCCCCTCTGGTATATAAATAACACGCAACACGCGCACGAACTCATTCGTGTGTAAACTCCCATAACGTGAAGATCGAGGAAGAACCGTTGCGAATTAAATTATCAGTTTATAGCAATTAAGGTATTATTTTAAGACATGTAAACAATTCATTTACAACATTTAAGCCATTAATTTATAACATTTAAACTATTAATTCATAACATTAAAACCATTAATTTCCAGCATTTAAACTATTACTTTATGACATTTAAGGTATTAATTTATTACATTTAAACTATTAATTTATAATATTTAAGCTATTAATTTATAACATTTAAACCATTATTTTCTTACATTTAAACTATTAACTAATAACATTTAAACCATTAATTTATAATATTTAAGCTATTAATTTATAACATTTAAACTATTACTTTATAACATTTGAGCTACTAATTTATTACATTTAAACTATTAATTTGTAATATTTAAGCCATTAATTTATAACATTTAAACCATAAATTTACATCATTTAAACTATTACTTTACAACATTTAAACCATTAATTTATTACATTTAAACTATTACTTTATAACATTTAAACTAATAATTTATAATATTTAAGCCATTAATTTATAACATTTAAACCATTAATTTAGAACATTTAAGCTATCACTTTATAACATTTATATCATTAATTTACAGTGTTTAAAAATTAGAGTTTCAGTTTTTATACTTATCAAAATTTATTGGAATGTCAATTTTTATTATTACTAAAGTTACTAAAGTTAATAAACCTTCATTTTTCATTATCTCCAACTTTTCAAATAGTCAGCAATCAATCATCGTGTTTTGTTTTGTAACAGGTTATTCGCATTTCTACCATTGGTCTTTCAACGGTTCCTGGCTGATGTTAGTCTTCCTGATGATATTCGTTGGGGTAGCACAGCATCCATGGCACGTCCTCTGTGTCTCCGCTTCGAACGGTGAGTCGCATATATTTCTGTTCCTCCGGTCACCCAATCATGTCGTAGGATGAAAGGTCCGAATCGGCACGGGTGACTGGTTGTATTACGTAGAATTTTTTGCGAGCATAGTGACCGCGGGTATTTTTCATACCCGTGAGTAGTAACACTCTTTTTTCAAATTTATTAGTTCAGGATAGGTCTTCTTGCACATCGCGATTATAATTATTAGTTTTTTAATAATTAAGTTAAACATATACACTTGAGAATATATTCGTGTTATTTATAAATATGCATGTTAATATTCCGTATGAATATTTGCAATTGGCAAATATCTACACGAATATACCTGTATGACATACAAATACTTGATCTTAGGCAATGAATTGATCGTGACAATATTAAGTCACGTTTGTTTATTTCATTTCGGATAGGATTTAAAATATGAGTTAAAATTCATTTTTTCCCGTACAAGAATGTGTGAAATTTTACGTGCAAGAAGACACTTCGCGACAGGCAGATTTTTTAATCAAAGCAATAATTTTGAACACTACTTCTGCACTTTCGAGTATGTGCTTTGATAAAGAGATCGCCTAAGATTATTTCTTTCTTAGTAATATATTTAGAGTGAATTGTTCTATTTCATCGAGTCTCAGTCTTTTTCAATTAACGCTACCTTTTTTGCAATATTAAAATTTCGTTCTGATTTATTAAATTAATATAGTAGAGCTACTTTGTTACTATTAAATTAATAAAGTAAAGTTAATCAGAAACGAAGTAGTAAAATATAAAATC
>NW_025219985.1:1802528-1807288 GCF_014825855.1 Bombus pyrosoma | reverse complement strand
TCGTTATACGTTATAACGTAGTACTACATATGGTTATACGTTATATCGTAGTACCATATAGCGTTACACGTTATATCGTAATACTATATAACGTTACACGTTATAACGTAACACTACATATCGTTATACGTTATGTCGTAGTAAAATATAACGTCGTACGTTATATCGTAATGCTACATAACGTTATACGTTATATCGTGATACTATATATCGTTGTACGTTATATCGTAATACCATATAACGTTATACGTTATATCGTAGTACTACATATCGTTGTACGTTGTATCGTAATACCATATAATGTTATACGTTACAACGTAATACCACACAACGTTATACGTTATATCGTAATGCTACATAACGTTATACGTTATATCGTAATGCTACATAACGTTATACGTTATAACGTAACACTACATATCCTTATACGTTATATCGTAGTACCATATAACGTTATACGTTATATCGTAATACCATATAACGTTATACGTTATATCGTGAAACCAAATATCGTTATACGTTATAACGTAGTACTACATATGGTTATACGTTATATCGTAGTACCATATAACGTTATACGTTATATCGTAATACCATATACGTTAAACGTTATAACGTAATTCTACATAACGTCGTACGTTATATCGTAATGCTACATAACGTTATACGTTATATCGTGATACTATATATCGTTATACGTTATATCGTAATACCATATAACGTTATACGTTATATCGTCGTTGTACATAACGCCACACGTTATAATGTAATACTACATACCGTTATACGCTATATCGTATTACCATATAACGTTATACGTTATATCGTAATGCTACATATAGTTATACGTTATATCGTAATACTATATAACGTTATACGTTGTAACGTAATAGTACATAACGTTATACGTTATATCGTAATACTACATATCTTTATGCGTTATATCGTAATACCATATATCGTTGTACGCTATATCGTAATACTAGATAAAGTTCCACGTTGTAATGTAATACTATGTATTGTTATACGTTATAACGTAATAGTACGTAACGTTATACATTGTAGCGCAATAGTACATATCGTCATACGTAATATCGTAATACTACATATCGATATACGTTATATCGTAATACCATATAACGTTATACGCTATAACGCAATACTACATAACGTCATACGTTATATCGTAATGCTACATAAAGTTATACGTTATACCGTAATACTATATAACGTTATACGTTGTAACGTAATAGTACATAACGTTATACGTTATATCGTAATACTACATATCGTCATACGTTATATCGTAATACTACATATCGTTATACGTTATATCGTAATACCATATAACGTTATACGTTTTAAGGTCGTACTACATAGCGTTATACGTTATAACGTAATAGTATATAGCGTTATACGTTATATCTTAATACTACATATCGTTATACGCTATAACGTTATACTACATAACGTTATACGCTATCACGTAATGCTACATATCGTTATACGCTATAACGTTATACTACATAACTTTATACGTTATATCGTAATGCTTCATAACGTTATACGTTATGTCGTAATACTATATAACGATATACGTTGTAACGTAATACTACATAACTTTATACGTTATACCGTAATACTACATATCGTTATACGTTATATCGCATTTCCATATAACGTTGTACGTTATATCGTAGTACTACATAACCTTAGGCGTTATAACGTAATAGTACATAACATTATAAGTTATATCTTAATACTGCATATCGTTATACGTTATATCGTAATACTACATATCGTTATACGTTATATCGCAATGATACATAACGTTATACGTTATACCGTAATACTACATATCGTTATACGTTATATCGCATTTCCATATAACGTCGTACGTTATATCGTAATGCTACATAACGTTATACGTTATATCGTGATACTATATATCGTTATACGTTATATCGTAATACCATATAACGTTATACGTTATAACGTAATACTACATAACGTTATACGTTATATCGTAATGCTACATAACGTTATTCGTTATATCGTAAGACAACATATCGTTATACGTTATATCGTAATACCTTATAACGTAATACGTTATAACGTAATACTACATATCGTTATACGTCATATCGTAGTACCATATAACGTTATACGTTATATCGTAATACCATATACGTTATACGTTATAACGTAATTCTACATAACGTCGTACGTTATATTGTAATGCTACATAACGTTATACGTTATATCGTGATACTATATATCGTTATACGTTATATCGTAATACCATATAACGTTATACGTTATATCGTCGTTGTACATAACGCCACACGTTATAATGTAATACTACATACCGTTATACGCTATATCGTATTACCATATATCGTTATACGCTATATCGTAATACTACATAAAGTTCCACGTTATAATGTAATACTATGTATTGTTATACGTTATAGCGTAATAGTACGTAACGTTATACATTATAGCGCAATACTACATACCGTCATACGTAATATCGTAATACTACATATCGATATACGTTATATCGTAATACCATATAACGTTATACGCTATAACGCAATACTACATAACGTTATACGTTATATCGTAATGCTACATAAAGTTATACGTTATACCGTAATACTATATAACGTTATACGTTGTAACGTAATAGTACATAACTTTATACGTTATATCGTAATACTACATGTCGTCATACGTTATATTGTAATACTACATATCGTTATACGTTATAACGTAATAGTACATAACGTTATACGTCATAGCGCAATACTACATATCGTCATACGTAATACTACATATCGATATACGTTATATCGTAATACCATATAACGTTATACGCTATAAAGTAATACTACACAACGTTATACGTTATAACGTAATATTACATATCGTTATACGCTATAGCGTGATGCAACATAACGCTATACGTTGTAACGTAATACTACATAACTTTATACGTTATAACGTAATACTGCATATCGTTATACGTTATATCGCATGTCCATATAACTTTTTACGTTATATCGTAGTACTACATAACCTTACGCGTTATAACGTAATAGTACATAACATTATAAGTTATATCTTAATACTGCATATCGTTATACGTCATATCATATGACTTAATAGCGTTATACATTATATCGTAGTACTACACAGCGTTACACGTTATAACGTAATAGTACATAACGTTATAAGTTATATCTCAATGCTACATATCGTTATATGTTATATCGTAATACTACATATCGTTATACGTTATATCGTAATGATACATAACGTTATACGTTATATCGTAATACTATATATCGTTATACGTTATAAGGTAATACTACATAGCGTTATACGTTATAACGTAATGCTACATAATGTCATACGTTACGTCGTAATACTATATAAAGTTATACGTTATAACGTAATATTACATAACGTTATACGCTATAACGTAATGCTACATTACGTTACACGTTATAACGTAATAGTACATAACATTATAAGTTATATCTTAATAATGCATATCGTTATACGTTATATCATATGACCATATAACGTTATACATTATATCGTAGTACTACATAGCGTTACACGTTATAACGTAATAGTACATAACGTTATAAGTTATATCTTAATGCTACATATCGTTATATGTTATATCGTAATACTACATATCGTTATACGTTATATCGTAATGATACATATCGTTATACGTTATATCGTAATACTATATATCGTTATACGTTATAAGGTAATACTACAGAGCGTTATACGTTATAACGTAATGCTACATAACGTTATACGTTACGTCGTATTACTATATAAAGTTATACGTTATAACGTAATATTACATAACGTTATACGCTATCACGTAATGCTACATATCGTTATACGCTAGAACGTTATACTACATAACTTTATACGTTATATCGTAATGCTTCATAACGTTATACGTTATTTCGTAATACTATATAACGTTATACGTTGTAACGTAATACTACATAACTTTATACGTTATACCGTAATACTACATATCGTTATACGTTATATCGCATGTCCATATAACGTTATACGTTATATCGTAGTACTACATAACCTTACGCGTTATAATGTAATAGTACATAACATTATAAGTTATATCTTGATACTGCATATCGTTATATGTTATATCGTAATACTACATATCGTTATACGTTATATCGTAATGATACATAACTTTATACGTTATATCGTAATACTATATATCGTTATACGTTATAAGGTAATACTACATAGCGTTATACGTTATAACGTAGTGCTACATAACGTTTTACGATATATCGTAATACTACATAACGTTATCCGTTGTAACGCAGTATTACATATCGTATTACGTTATGTCGTAATACTGTATAACGTTATACGTTGTAACGTAATACTACATATCGTTATACGTTATATCATATTACCATATAACGTTATACGTTATATCGTCTTTGTACATAACGCCACACGTTATAATGTAATACTACATACCGTTATACGCTATATCGTAATACCATATAACGTTATACGTTATATCGTAATACTACATACCGTTGTACGTTATATCGTAATACCATATAATGTTATACGTTACAAAGTAATACTACATAACGTTATACGTTATATCGTAATGCTACATAACGTTATACGTTATATCGTAATGCTACATAACGTTAAACGTTATATCGTATTACCATATA
>NW_025219985.1:1799329-1802028 GCF_014825855.1 Bombus pyrosoma | reverse complement strand
TATAACGATATGTAGTGTTACGTTATAACGTATAACGTTGTGTAGTATTACGTTGTAACGTATAACATTATATGGTATTACGATACTACGTACAACGATATGTGGTATTACGATATAACGTATAACGTTATATGGTATTACGATATAACGTATAACGATACGTAGTATTACGATATAACGTATAACATTATGTAGCATTACGATATAACGTATAACGTTATATCTTACTACGACATAACGTATAACCATATGTAGTACTACGTTATAACGTATAACGATATATGGTATTACGATATAACGTTTAACGTTATGTAGCATTACGATATAACCTATAACGTTATGTAGCACTACGATATAACGTATAACGTTATGTAGCATTACGATATAACGTATAACGTTATGTAGTATTACTTTGTAACGTATAACATTATATGGTATTACGATATAACGTACAACGATATGTAGCACTACGATATAACATATAACGATATGTAGCATTAAGATATAACTTATAACGTTATGTATTATTACGTTATAACGTGTAACGCTATGTAGTACTACTATATAATGTATAACGTTATGTGGTCACATGATATAACGTATAACGATATGCAGTATTAAGATATAACTTATAATGTTATGTACTATTACGTTATATAGTGTAAGGTTATGTAGTACTACGATATAACGTATAACGTTGTATGGACATGCGATATAACGTATAACGATATGTAGTATTACGTTATAACGTATAAAGTTATGTAGTATAACGTTATAGCGTATAACGTTATGTAGCATTACGTTATAGCGTATAACGTTATGTAATATTACGTTATAACGTATAACTTTATATAGTATTACGACGTAACGTATAACATTATGTAGCATTACGTTATAACGTATAACGATATGTAGTATTACCTTATAACGTATAACGATATATAGTATTACGATATAACGTATAACGTTATGTATCATTACGATATAACGTATAACGATATGTAGTTTTACGATATAACATATAACGATATGTAGCACTAAGATATAACTTATAACGTTATGTACTATTACGTTATAACGTGTAACGCTATGTAGTACTACGATATAATGTATAACGTTATATGGTCATATGATATAACGTATAACGATATGCAGTATTAAGACATAACTTACAATGTTATGTACTATTACGTTATAAGGCGTAAGGTTATGTAGTACTACGATATAACGTAAAAAGTTATATGGACATGCAATATAACGTATAACGCTGTGTAGTATTACGATATAACGTATAACGTTATGTAGCATTACGATATAACTTATAACGTTGTGTAGTATTACGTTGTAACGTGTAACGTTATGTAGCATTACGATATAACGTATAACGTTATGCAGAATTACGATATAACGTATAACGTTATGTAGTATTACGACATAACGTATAACGATACGTAGTATTACGATATAACGTATAACATTATGTAGCATTACCATATAACGTATAACGTTATATTTTACTACGACATAACGTTTAACGATATGTAGTGTTACGTTATAACGTGTAACGTTATATAGTATTACGATATAACGTAGAACGTTATATGGTACTACGATATAACGTATAACCTTATGTAGTACTACGTTATAACGTATAACGATATATGGTATTACGATATAACGTATAACGTTATATGGTATTACGTTATAATGTATAACGTTATATGGTAATACGATATAACGTATAACGACATGTAGTGTTACGTTATAACGTATAACGTTATGTAGCATTACGGTATAACGTATAACGTTATGTAGCATTATGATATAACGTGTAACGTTATATAGTATTACGATATAACGTGTAACGTTATATGGTACTACGATATAACGTATAACCATATGTAGTTCTACGTTATAACGTATAACGATATATGGTATTACGATATAACGTTTAACGGTATGTAGTATTACGATATAACGTATAACGTTATATGGTATTACGATATAACGTATAACGATACGTAGTATTACGATATAACATATAACATTATGTAGCATTACGATATAACGTATAACGTTATATTTTACTACGACATAACGTATAACCATATGTATAACGTACGACGTTATGTAGAATTACGTTATAACGTATAACGATATATGGTATTACGATATAACGTTTAACGTTATGTAGCATTACGATATAACCTATAACGTTATGTAGCACTACGATATAACGTATAACGTTATGTAGCATTACTTTGTAACGTATAACATTATATGGTATTACGATATAACGTACAACGGTATGTAGTATTACGATATAACGTGTAACGTTATGTAGGATTACGATATAACGTATAACCTTATAAGGTAATATGATATAACGTATAACGATATGTAGTATCACGATATAACGCATAACGTTATGTAGCATTACGATATAACGTATAACGTTATATGGTATTACGATATAACGTATAACGATACGTAGTATTACGATATAACGTATAACATTATGTAGCATTACGATATAACGTACGACGTTATGTAGAATTACGTTATAACGTATAACGTATATGGTATTACGACATAACGAATAACGTTATATGGTACCACGATATAACGTATAACGATATATGGTATTACGATATAACGTTTAACGTTATGTAGCATTACGATATAACGTATAACGTTAT
>NW_025219985.1:1793067-1798829 GCF_014825855.1 Bombus pyrosoma | reverse complement strand
AAAGCGTATAACCTAATATACTATCAGGCTATAACGGATAATGTTATGCAGTATTACATTACATCGTATAACGTTATGTAGTATTACGTTATAACGTATAACGTTATGTAGTATTACGTTGTAGCGTAAATCGTTATGTAGTATTACGTTATAACGTATAGCGTTATGTAATATTACGTTAAAACGTATAACGTTATATTCTATTACGTTATAACGTATATCGTTATATGGTAATACGTTATAACGTATAATGTTCAGTAGTATAACGTTACAACATATAACGTTATGTAGTATTACGTTATATCGTTTAACGTTATGTAGTATTACGTTATAACGTATGTCGTTACATGGTAATACGTTATAACGTATAACGTTCTGCAGTAATACGTTATAACTTATAACGTTATGTATTATTACGTTATAACGTATAGCGTTATGTAGTATTACGTCAAAACGTATAACCTTATATACTATCGCGTTATAACGTATAATGTTATGTAGTATTACGTTACATCGTATAACGTTATATAGTATTACGTTATAACGTGTAACGATAAATAGTATTACGTTATAACGTATAATGTTATATAGTATTAGCTTATAATGTATATCGTTATATTCTAATACGATATGACGTATAGCGTTCAGTAGTATTACGGTATATCGTATGTCGTTATATGGTAATACTTTATAACGTATAACGTACAGTAGTAATACGTTATAGCGTATAACGTTATGTATTAATACGTTATAACGTATAGCGGTATGTAGTATTACGTTATAACGTATAACGTTATGTAGTGTTACGTTATAACATATAACGTTATGTAGTATTACGCTATATCGTATAACGTTATGTAGTATTACGTTATAACGTATATCGTTATATAGTAATACGTTATAACGTATAACGTTATGTAGTAATACGTTATAATGTACAACGTTATATCGTAATACGTTATAACGTATATCGTTATATGGTAATGCGTTATAACGTATATCCTTATGTAATATTACGTTTAAAGGTATATCGTTATACGGTAATACGTTATAACGCATAACGTTATGTAGAATTACGATATAACGTATAACTTTGTGTAGCATATCGTTATAACGTATATCGTTATGTAGTACGACGTTATAACGCATAACGGTATGTACTACAACGTTGTAACGTATAACGTTATGTAGCTTTACGTCATAACGTATCTCGTTATATTGTAATACATTATAACGTGTAACTTTCAGTAGTATTATGTTCTAAGGTATAACGTTATGTAGCATTACGTTATAATGTATAACGTGACATACTATTACGTTATAACGTATATCGTTATATAGTAATATGTCATCTCGTATTACGTTATATAGTATATCGTTATATCGTTTAACGTTATGAGGTATTACATTATAACGTAGATCGTTATATGGTAATACGTTATAACGTATAACGTTTTGTGGTATGACGTTATAACGTATAACGTTATATAGTATTGCGTTATAACGTATATCGTTATATAGTAATACGTTATCACGTATAACGTTATGTGGTATTTAGTTATATCGTATAACGTAATGTAGTATTACATTATAACGTATAACCTTATGTAGTACTAAGTTATATAATATTGCTTTATAACGTATAACGTTATATAGTAATACGTTATATAGTAATACGCTGTAACGTATATCGTTATATGGTAATACGTTATAAAGTATAACGTTCAGTAGTATTACGTTATAACCTATAACGTTTTGTGGTATGACGTTATAACGTATAACGTTATATGGTAATACGTGATAACGTGTAATGTTATGTAGTATTACGATACAACGTATAACTTTATGTTGCACTACGTTTTAGCGTATAACGTTATATAGTATTAACACATGACTTATAACGTTTTGTATTACGTTGTAACGTATAACTTTATATGATAATTATGACATATAGTATAACGTTATGTAGTAATACATTAAGTAGTATAATGTTTTATAGTATTACAATATAACGTATATCGTTATATGGTAGTACGTTATGACGTATGACGTACAGTAGTATTTCGTTATAACGTATAACATTATGTATTATTACGTTACAACGTATATCGCTATATGGTAATACGTTATAACGTATAACATTATGTAGTATTACGTTATGATGTATATTGTTATATGGTAATACGTCATAACGTATATCGTTATGTGGTAGTACGTTATAACGTATAACGTTCAGTAGTATTTCGTTGCAACGTATATCGTTATATAGTAATACGCTACAACGTATAACGTTATATAGTATTACGTTGTAACGTACATCATGGTATAGTAATACGTTATAACGAATAACATCATGTAGTATTACGTTATAACGTATATCGTTATGTATTAATACGTTATAACATATAGCGTTATGTATTATTACTCTAAAACGTATAACGTTATATACTATTACGTTATAACGTATGACGTTATGTAGTGTTACGTTATAACGTATAACGATAAGTGGTATTACGTTATAACGTACAACGTTATATGGTAATACATCATAACGTAAAACCTTATTTAATATTACGTTATAACGTATATCCTTATATGGTAATACGTTATAACGTACATCGTTATGTGGTAGTACGTTATGACGTATAGCGTTCAGTAGTATTTCGTTACAACTTATAACGTTGTATAGTATTACGTTATAACTTATATCGTTATATGGTAGTACGTTATGATATATAACGTTCAGTAGTATTTCGTTATAACGTATAGCCTTACGTAATAGTACGTTATAACGTACATCGTTATATGGTAATACGTTATAATGTATGTTGTTATATGGTAATACGTTATAACGTATATAGTTATATGGTAGTACGTTATGACGCATAACGTTCAGTAGTATTTCGTTAGGACGTATAACGTTATATAATATTACGTTATAACGTATATAGTTATATAGTAATACGGTACAACGTATAACGTTATATAGTATTACGTTATAACGTATATCGTTATATAGTAATACGTTATAACGTATATCGTTATGTAGTATTACGTTACATCGTATAACGCTATGTAGTATTACGTTATAACGTATAACGTTATGTAGTATTACGTTATTACATATAACGTTATGTAGTATTACGTTATATCGTATAACGTTATGTAGTAGTACGTTAAAACGTATATCGTCACATAATATTACGTTATAACGTATATCGTTATATAGTAATACGTTATAACGCATAACGTTATATAGTATTACGTTATAACGTATATCGCTATGTAGTAATACGTTATAACGCATAACGTTATGTAGTATTACGTTACATCGTATAACGCTATGTAGTATTACGTTATATCGTGTAACGTTATGTAGTATTACGTTATAACGTATAACGATTGATAGTGTTACGTTATACCGTATAACGTTATATGGTATTAGCTTATAACGTATATCGTTATATTATAATACGATATAATGTATAGCGTTCAGTAGTATTACGTTATAACATATATCTTTATATGGTAATACGTTATAACGTATAACGTTATATAGTATTAGCTTATAACGTATATTCTTATAATGTAATACGATATAACGTATAGCGTTCAATAGTATTACGTTAAAACGTATAACGTTATATACTATTACGTTATAACGTATAATGTTATGTAGTATTACGTTATAACATATAACGTTATGTAGTATTACGTTATATCGTATAACGTTATGTAGTATTACGTTATAACGTATAACGTTATGTATTAATACGTTATAACGTATAGCGTTATGTAGTATTACGATAAAACGTATAACGTTATATACTATTACGTTATAACTTATATCGTTATATGGTAGTACGTTATGATATATAACGTTCAGCAGTATTTCGTTATAACGTATAACATTACGTATTGTTACGTTATAACGTATATCGTTATATGGTAATGGGATATAACGTATATCCTTACGTAATATTACGTTATAACGTATATCGTTATATGGTAATACGCTATAACGTATATCTTTATATTGAGGAACGTTATAACGTATATCGTTATATGGTAGTACGTTATGACGCATAACGTTCAGTAGTACTTCGTTAGAACGTATAGCGTTATATAATATAACCTTATAACGTATATAGTTATATAGTAATACGCTACAACGTATAACGTTATATAGTATTACGTTATAACGTACATCGTGGTATAGTAATACGTTATAACGAATAACGTCATGTAGAATTACGTTACATCGTATAACGTTCAGTAGTAATACGTTATAACGTATAACGTCATGTAGTAATACGTTATAATGTACATCGTTATATCGTAATACGTTATAACGTATGTCGTTATATGGTAATACGTTATAACGTGTATCGTTATATGGTAGTACGTTATTACGTATAGCGTTCAGTAGTATTTCGTTACAACGTATATCGTTATATAGTATTACGTTATAACTTATATCGTTATATGGTAGTACGTTATGATATATAACGTTCAGCAGTATTTCGTTATAACGTATAACATTACGTATTGTTACGTTATAACGTATATCGTTATATGGTAATGCGTTATAACGTATATCCTTACGTAATATTACGTTATAACGTATAACGTTATGTAGTATTACGTTATAACGTATAACGTTATGTAGTATTACGTTA
Source organism: Bombus pyrosoma (assembly GCF_014825855.1). Lineage (NCBI taxonomy): Eukaryota > Metazoa > Arthropoda > Insecta > Hymenoptera > Apidae > Bombus > Bombus pyrosoma. The sequence goes on along the minus strand of NW_025219985.1, from coordinate 1,794,150 downwards.
TAACATATAACGTTATGTAGTATTACGTTATAACATATATCCTTATATGGTAATACGTTATAACGTATAACGTTATATAGTATTAGCTTATAATGTATATCGTTAGATTCTAACACGATATGACGTATAGCCTTCAGTAGTATTACGCTATAATGTATATCGTTATATGGTAATACTTTATAACGTATAGCGTTCAGTAGTAATACGTTATAGCGTATAACGTTATGTACTAATACGTTATAGCGTACAACGTTATGTATTAATACGTTATAACGTATAGCGTTATGTAGTATTACGTTGTAACGTATAACGTTATGTCGTATTACGTTATAACATATAACGTTATGTAGTGTTACGTTATATCGTATAACGTTATGTAGCATTACGTTATAACGTATATCTTTATATAGTAATACGTTATAACGCATAACGTTATGTAGAAGCACGTTACATGGTATATCGTTATATGGTAATACGTTATAATGTATAACGTTCAGTAGTATCACATTATAACGTATAACGTCATGTAGTATTACGTTATATCGTATAACGTGATATAGTATTGCGATAAAACTTGTAACGTTGTATACTATTACATTACAATGTATAACGTTATGTAGTATTACGTCATAACGTATAACGATTGATAATGTTACGTTATAACGTATAACGTTATATAGTATTAGATTATAACGTATCGTTTTATAGCAATACGATATAACGTATAGCGGTCAGTAGTATTACTTTATAACGTATATCGTTATCTGGTAGTACGTTATAGCGTAGAACGTTATGTATTATTACGTTATAACGTATAGCGTTATGTAGTATTACGTCAAAACGTATAACCTTATATACTATTACATTATAACGTATAATGTTATGTAGTGTCACGTCCCGCGCTACGCACGTGCCGTAACGAAAACTACAATAAGTAAATTACATGAGCAGTCATTTTAACACACAATAAACTAAAAAGATTATAAAAATAATAAAATAAAATAAAACACTAACAAAAGATTAATCAAATGTAGACGCACGTGATACTATTACATAAGGGCGACTAACGATTTGGAATATACG
>NW_025219985.1:1788325-1792567 GCF_014825855.1 Bombus pyrosoma | reverse complement strand
TAAATGTCAAAAGCAACAAAGAATCATAAGAACAAAAGACATCTTAGCAAAGGGAGGGCCGAACGTTAGTACAAAAGATTGATCGCCGTTGAAGTTAAAAGAGAAGAGAAAAGCCGACGGTAGAATTAAAATCAATCAGGCCCCGAGCTTAGTTGTCGCCTTCGAGTTCGCCGATACCCGATCATTAAAGCGCGGATTTGACGAATCGAATCCCTCTCGATCTCCAACACCTATAACAAAAACACCTTGTTGCCAGAAACTCATAGAAATCACTCGGATAAGAGATTTAAATCTTTAATCATACTTAGATACATACCAATATTAGTAACTTTAATCCTCTCCCATGCTAGTACTCCTGCCCATAGCAGGTTAGCAAAAACGTGGAATATAATAACCAGTCGCCGTAACGTTACCGTACCTGTAGCACAGCAATTCTTTTAATAATTCTTTTAATAATAATACTAAGTAAAAATTTAAAATAAAAGAAAATTTTATCTTCGAAATAGTCCTTAGACTATTTCTGGTGGCAGCAACTACCGTATTAATCGGAAATTTAAATTTATATTTCAACTACTATCGTTCGTTATTCTTTTCGTTCAAATTAACAAAAAACCAAACAAGTCAATACGTAACAAACGTAATATTACATAATGTTATACGTTATAACGAAATACTACATAGCATTTCATCTTATAACGTATTACGACATATCGTTATACGTTATAACGTAATACTACATAACGTTATACGTTATAACGCATTACCATATAACGATATACGTTATAACGTAATATTACATAATGTTATACGTTATAATGTACTACCATATAACCATATACGTTATAACGTATTACTATATAACGATGTAAGTTATAACGTAATAATACATAACGTTATACGTTATAACGTAATACTACTGAACGTTAAACGTTATAACGTACTACCATATAACGATAAACGTTATAACGTAGTAATACATACTGTTATTCGTTATAACGAAATACTACATAACATTTCATGTTATAACGTATTACGACATAACGATTTGCGATATAACGTGCTACCATATAACGATATACGTTATTACGTGATACTATATAACGATATGCGTTATAACGTAATAATGCATAGGGTTATACGGTATAACGTATTACCATATAACGATATACGTTATAACGTAATATTACATAAGGTTGTACGTTATAACGTAATATTACATAAGGTTATACGTTATAACGTATTACGACATAACGTTTTACGTCATAACGTATTACGATATAACGTTATACATTATAACGTAATAATACATAATATTATCCGTTATAACGAAATGCTACTGAACGTTATACGTCATAACGTTCTACCATATAACGATATACGTTATATCGTATTACCATATAACGATATGCGTTATAACGTAGTAATGCATAAGGTTATACGTTATAACGTATTACGACATAACGTTTTACGTTATAACGTAATATTACATCATGTTATACGTTATAACGTAATACTACATAGCATTTCACGTTATAACGTATTACGACATATTGTTATACGTTATAACGTAATACTACATAACATTTCACTTTATAACGTAATTCTCATATAACGATGTACGTTATAACGTAATACCATATAACGATGTACGTTGTTTCTTATTAATACTTAACGTTATATGTTATAACGTATTAATACATAACGTTATACGTTATAACGTATTACCATATAACGATATACGTTATAACGTAGTAATACATACTGTTATTCGTTATAACGAAATACTACATAACATTTCATGTTATAACGTATTACGACATAACAATTTGCGATATAACGTACTACCATATAACGATATACGTTATTACGTGATACTATATAACGATATGCGTTATAACAGGTTACCATGAAACGATATACGTTATGACGTAATAATACATAACGTAATACGTTATAATGTAATGCTACACAACGATTTACGCTATAATGTAATACCACATAACGTTACACGATATAACGTAATAGTATATAACGTTATACGTTTTAACGTAATACTACTGAACACTATACGTTATATCGTATTACAATATAACGATATACGTTATAACCTAATGCTGTGTAACGTTATACGTTATAACGTAACACTATCTACCGTTATACGTTATAACGTAACACTATCTACCGTTATACGTTATAACGTAATACTACATAACGCTATACGTTATAACGTATTAATACATAACGTTATACGCTATAACGTACTCCTACTGAACGTTATACGTTATAAAGTATTACTATATAACGATATACGTTATAACGTAATAATACATAATGTTATACGTTATAGCGAAATACTACTGAATGTTATACGATGTAACGTAATTCTACATAACGTTATGCGTAATAACGTATTACTATATAACGATATACGTTATAACATGTTACCATGTTACGATATACGATATAACGTATTACGATATAACGTTATACATTATAACGTAATACTACATAACGTTCTACGTTATAACGTAATACTACTGAATGTTATACGATGTAACGTATTTCTACATAACGTTTTGCGTTATAACGTATTACGATATAACGTTATACATTATAACATAATAATACATAACGTTCTACGTTATAACGTAATACTACTGAATGTTATACGATGTAACGTAACTCTACATAACGTTATGCGTTATAACGTATTACTATATAACGATATACGTTATAACACGTTACCATGAAACGATATACGTTATGACGTAATAATACATAATGTTATACGTTATAACGAAATACTACTGAACGTTATACATCATAACGTACTACCATATAACTATATACGTTATTACGTAATACTATGTAACGTTATACGTTGTAACGAAATACTACTGAACGCTATACGTCATAACGTACTACCGTATAACGATATACGTTATAACGTACAACCATATAAGGATATACGTTATAACGTATTACCATTTAACGATATACGTTATAACGAATTACGATATAACGTTATACATTATAATGCAATGCTACATAACGTTATACGCTATTACGTAATACTACTGAACGTTATGCGATGTAACGTAATTCTACATAACGTTATGCGTTACAACGTATTACTATATAACGATATACGTTATAACATATTACCATGTAACGATATCTGTTATAACGTAATAATACATAACGTTATACTTTATAACGTAATACTATCTATCGTTATACGTTATAACGTAATACTACATAACGTTATACGTTTTGACGTAATACTACAAAACGCTATACGATATAACGTAATAATACATAACGTTATACGTTATACCGTATTACTACTGAACGTTATACGTTATAACGTAATACTACATAACGATTTACGCTATAACGTAATACTACATAACGTCATACGTTATAACGTAATAGTATATAACGTTATCCGTTTTAACGTAATGCTACAGAACCCTATACGTTATATCGCATTACAATATAGGAATATACGTTATAAGCTAATACTATATAACGTTACACGTTATAACGTAATACTATCTACCGTTATACGTTATAACGTAATACTACATAACGTTATACGCTATAACGTATTACTACTGAATGTTATTCGTTATAACGTAATATTACTGAACGCTATACCTCATATCGTATTAGAATATAACGATACACATTATAAGCTGATACTATATAACGTTATACGTTATAACGTAATACTATCTATCGTTATACGTTATAACGTAATACCACATAACGTTATACGTTATAACGTAATAGTATATAACGTTATACGTTTTAACGTAATACTACACAACGCTATACGTTATAACGTATTGTCACGTCCCGCGCTACGCACGTGCCGTAACGAAAACTACAATAAGTAAATTACATGAGCAGTCATTTTAACACACAATAAACTAAAAAGATTATAAAAATTATAAAATAAAATAAAACACTAACAAAAGATTAATCAAATGTAGACGCACGTGATACTATTACATAAGGGCGACTAACCATTTGGATTCTTAATTCGTACATAATCATAGTTTATTAATTAGTTTTTAATTGATTCTATTTGATGTATCTTCGCGTTTCTTATATATGTACGTATATTCCAAATCGTTAGTCGCCCTTATGTAATAGTATCACGTGCGTCTACATTTGATTAATCTTTTGTTAGTGTTTTATTTTATTTTATTATTTTTATAATCTTTTTAGTTTATT
>NW_025219985.1:1785243-1787825 GCF_014825855.1 Bombus pyrosoma | reverse complement strand
GTTACATGTTATAACGTAACACTACATATCGTAATAGGTTATGTCGTAGTAAAATATAACGTTATACGTAATATCGTATTACTATATAACGTTATTTAATATAACGTAATTCTACATAACGTTATACGTTATATCCTAATGCTACATAATGTTATACGTTATATCGTAATGCTACATAACGTTATACGTTATATCGTAACGCTACATAACGTTATACGTTATATCGTAATGCTACATAACGATATGCGTCATATCGTAATACTACATATCGTTATACGTTATATCGTAATGCTACATAACGTTATACGTTATATCGTAATGCTACATAACGTTATACGTTATATCGTAATGCTACATAACGTTATACGTTATATCGTAATGCTACATAACGATATGCGTTACATCGTAATACTACATATCGTTATACGTTATATCATATTACCTTATAAGGTTACACGATATATCGTAATCCTACATAACGTTATACGTTGTAACGTATTACTACATATCGTTATACGCTATATCGTAATACCATATAACGTTATACGTTGTAGCGTAATACTACATAACGTTATACGTTATATCGTAATGCTACATAACGTTATACGTTATATCGTAAGACAACATATCGTTATACGTTATATCGTAATACCATATAACGTAATACGTTATATCGTAATGCCATATAACGTTATACTTTATATCGTAGTACCATATATCGTTATACGTTATAACGTAGTACTACATATGGTTATACGTTATATCGTAGTACCATATAACGTTATACGTTATATCGTAATACTATATAACGTTACACGTTATAACGTAACACTACATATCGTAATACGTTATGTCGTAATAAGATATAACGTTATACGTTATATCGTATTACTATATAACGTTATTCGTTATAACGTAATTCCACATAACGTTATACGATATATCGCAATGCTACATATCGTTATACGCTATATCGTAATACCATATAACGTTACGCGTTATAACGTAATACCTCATAACGTTATACGTTATATCGTAATGCTACATAACGTTATACGTTATATCATAAGACAACAAATCGTTATACGTTATATCGTAATACAATATAACGTAATACGTTATAACGTAGTACTACATATCGTAATACGTTATGTCGTAGTAAAATATAACGTTATACGTAATATCGTCTTACTATATAACGTTATTCGTTATAACGTAATTCTACATAACGTTATACGTTATATCGTAATGCTACATAATGTTATACGTTATATCGTAATACTATGTAACGTTATACGTTATAACGTTTTGCTATATAACGTTATACGTTATATCGTAATGCCACATAACGTTATACGTTATATCGTAATGCTACATAACGTTATGCGTTATATCGTAATACTACATATCGTTATACGTTATATCATATTACCTTATTAGATTATACGATATATCGTAATCCTACATAACCTTATACGTTGTAACGTATTACTACACATCGTTATACGCTATATCGTAATACCATATAACGTAATACGTTATAACGTAGTACTACATATCGTTATACGTTATATCGTAGTACCATATAACGTTATACGTTATATCGTAATACCATATACGTTATACGTTATAACGTAATCCCACATAACGTCGTACGTTATATCGTAATGCTACATAACGTTATACGTTATATCGTGATACTATATATCGTTATACGTTATATCGTAATACCATATATCGTTATACGTTATATCGTAATACTGCATATCGTTGTACGTTGTATCGTAATACCATATAATGTTATACGTTACAACGTAATACTACACAACGTTGTACGATATATCGTAATGCTACATAACGTTATACTTTATATCGTAATGCTACATAACGTTATACGTTATAACGTAACATTACATATTGTTATACGTTATATCGTAGTACCATATAACGTTATACGTTATTTCGTAATACCATATAACGTTATACGTTATATCGTAATACTATATAACGTTACACGTTATAACGTAACACTACATATCGTAATACGTTATGTCGTAGTAAAACATAACGTTATACGTTATATCGTATTAATATATAACGTTATTCGTTATAACGTAATTCCACATAACGTTATACGTTATATCGTAATGCTACATAATGTTATACATTATATCGTAATACTACGTATCGTTGTACGTTGTATCGTAATACCATATAATGTTATACGTTACAACGTAATACTACACAACGTTATACGTTATATCGTAATGCTACATAACGTTATACGTTATATCGTAATGCTACATAACGTTATACGTTATAACGTAACACTACATATCGTTATACGTTATATCGTAGTACCATAAACGTTATACGTTATATTGTAATACCATATAACGTTATACGTTATATCGTAATACTGTATAACGTTACACGTTATAACGTAACACTACATATCGTAATACGTTATGTTGTAGTAAAATATAACGTTATACGTTATATCGTAATACCATATAACGTTATACGTTATATCGTAATACTGTATAACGTTACACGTTATAACGTAACACTACATATCGTAA
>NW_025219985.1:1783665-1784743 GCF_014825855.1 Bombus pyrosoma | reverse complement strand
TAACGTTATACGATATAACGTAATGCTATATAACGTTATACGTTATATTGTTATGCTACATATCGTTACACGTTTTGTCTTAATACTACATAACGATATAAGTTACATCGTAATACTACATAACGTTATACGTTATAACGTATTACCATATATCGTTATACGTTATAACGTAATACTACATAACGTCATACGTTATATCTTAATACTAGATAACGATATATGTCATAACGTATTACCATATAACGTTATGCGTTATAACGCAATACTGCATAACGTTATACGCTATAACGTAATGCTATATAACGTTAAACGTTATATCGCAATTCTACATAACGTTATACGTTACATCGTAATACTACATAACGTTATACGTTATACCGTAATGCTACATAACGTATTACGTTACATCGTAATACAACATAACGTTATACGTTACAACGTATTACCATATATCGTTATACGTTATACCGTAATAATACATAGCGTTATACGTCATAACGTATTACCATATATCGTTATACGTTATATCGTAATGCTACATATCGTTATACGTTATACCGCAATGCTACATAACGTTATACGTTACATCGTAATACTACATAACGTTATACGTCATAAGGTATTACCATATATCGTTATACGTTATAACGTAATGCTATATAACGTTAAACGTTATATCGCAATTCTACATAACGTTATACGTTATACCATAATGCTACATATCGTTATACGTCATACCGTAATGCTACATAACGTTACACGTTATATCTTAATACTAGATAACGATATATGTCATAACGTATTACCATATAACGTTATGCGTTATAACGCAATACTGCATAACGTTATACGCTATAACGTAATGCTATATAACGTTAAACGTTATATCGCAATTCTACATAACGTTATACGTTACATCGTAATACTACATAACGTTATACGTAACATCGTATTACCATATAACGCTATACGTTATACTGTAATGCTACATAACGTTATATGTTACATCGTAATACTACATAACGTCATACGTTATATCGTAATGCTACATAACGTTATACGTCACATCGTAATACTA
>NW_025219985.1:1778454-1783165 GCF_014825855.1 Bombus pyrosoma | reverse complement strand
TATAACGTTATAAGTTATAACGTAATGCTATATAACGTCAAACGTTATATCGTTATGCTACATATCGTTACACGTTATATCTTAATACTAGATAACGATATATGTCATAACGTATTACCATATAACGTTATGCGTTATAACGCAATACTGCATAACGTTATACGTTATAACGTAATGCTATATAACGTTATACGTTATAACGTAATGCTATCTAACGTTACTCGTTATATCTTAATACTACATAACGATATATGTCATAACGTATTACCAGATAACGTTGTACGTTATAACGTAATGCTATATAACCTTATACGTTATATCGTAATGCTACATAACGTTACACGTTATACCTTAATACTACATAACGATATATGTCATAACGTATTACCATGTATCGTTATACGTTATACCGCAATACTGCATAACGTTATACGTTATACCTTAATACTACATAACGATATATGTCATAACGTATTACCATATAACGTTATACGTTATAACGTAATACTATATATCGTTAAACGTTATATCGCAATTCTACATAACGTTATACGTTATACCATAATGCTACATATCGTTATACGTCATACCGTAATGCTACATAACGTTATACGTTACCTCGTAATACTACATAACATTATACGTTATAACGTATTACCATGTATCATTATACGTTATAACGTAATGCTACATAACGTTGTACGTTATATCGTAATACTACATAACGCTATACGTCATAACGTATTACCAGATAACGTAATACGATATAACGTAATGCTATCTTACGTTATACGTTATATCGTAATGCTACATATCCTTACACGTTATATCTTAATACTACATAATGATACATGTCATAACGTATTACCATATAACGTTATACGTTATAACGTAATGCTATATAACGTTATATGTTATATCGTAATGCTACATAACGTTACACGTTATACCTTAATACTACATAACGATATATGTCATAACGTATTACCATATAACGTTATACGTTATAACGTAATGCTATATAACATTAAACGTCATATCGCAATTCTACATAACGTTATACGTTATACCATAATGCTACATATCGTTATACGTCATACCGTAATGCTACATAACGTTATACGTTACATCGCAATACTACATAACCTTATACGTTATAACGTATTTCCATATATCGTTATACGTTATAACGTAATGCTACATAACGATATACGTTATATCGTAATACTACATGACGCTATCCGTCATAACGTATTACCATATAACGTTATACGTTATAACGTAATGCTATCTTACGTTATATGTTATATCGTAATGCTACATATCGTTACACGTTATATCTTAATACTACATAATGATATATGTCATAACGTATTACCATATAACGTTATACGTTATAACGTAATGCTATATAACGTTATATGTTATATCGTAATGCTACATAACGTTATACGTTACATAGCAATACTACATAACGTTATACGTTATAACGTAATGCTATATAACGTCATACATTATATCGTAATGCTACATATCGTTAGAAGTTATATCTTAATACTACATAACGATATATGTCATAACGTATTGCAATATAACGTTATACGTTATATCGTAATGCTACATAACGTTATACGTTATACCGTAATACTACATAGCGTTATACGTCATAACGTATTTCCATATATCCTTATACGTTATATTGTAATGCTGAATATCGTTATACGTTATACCGCAATGCTACATAACGTTATACGTTAAATCGTAATACTACACAACGTTATACGTCATAACGTATTACCATATAACGTTATACGTTATAACGTAATGCAATCTAACGTTACACGTTATACCTTAATACTACATAACGATATATGTCATAACGTATTACCATTTAACGTTATACGTTATAACGCAATACTGCATAACGTTATACGTTATAACGTAATGCTATATAACGTTATACGTTATATCGTAATGCTACATAACTTTACACGTTATACCTTAATACTACATAACGATATATGTCATAACGTATTACCATATAACGTTATACGTTATAACGTAATGCTATAAAACGTTAAACGTTATATCGCAATTCTACATAACGTTATACGTTATACCATAATGCTACATATCGTAATACGTCTTACCGTAATGCTACGTAACGTTATACGTTACATCGTAATACTACATAACGTTATACGTTATAACGTATTACCATATATCGTTATACGTTATAACGTAATGCTACATAATGTTACTCGTTATATCTTACTACTACATAACGATATATGTCATCACGTATTACCAGATAACGTTATACGTTATAACGTAATGCTATATAACGTTATGCGTTATATCGTAATGCTACATAACGTTACACGTTATACCTTAATACTACATTACGATATATGTCATAACGTATTACCATATAACGTTATAAGTTATAACGTAATGCTATATAACGTCATACGTTACATCGTAATGCTACATATCGTTACACGTTATATCTTAATACTAGATAACGATATATGTCATAACGTATTACTATATAACGTTATGCGTTATAACGCAATACTGCATAACGTTATACGTTATAACGTAATGCTATATAACGTTACACGTTATATCGTAATGCTACATAACGTTACACGTTATACCGTAATACTACATAGCGTTATACGTCATAACGTATTACCATATATCGTTTTACGTTATATCGTAATGCTACATATCGTTATACGTTATACCGCAATGCTATATAACGTTATACGTTACATCGTAATACTACATAACGTTATACGTCATAACGTATTACCATATTACGTTATACGTTATAACGTAATGCTATCTAACGTTACTCGTTATATCTTAATACTACATAACGATATATGTCATAACGTATTACCAGATAACGTTATACGTTATAACGTAATGCTACATAACGTTATACATTACATCGTAATACTACATAACGTTATACGTTATAACGTAATGGTACATAACGTTATACGTTACATCGTAATACTACATAACGTCATACGTTATATCGTAATGCTACATAACGTTATACATTACATCGTAATACTACATAACGTTATACGTTATAACGTAATACTACGTAACGTTATACGTCATAACGTATTACCATATAACGTTATACGTTATAACGTAATGCTATATAACGTTATATGTTATATCGTAATGCTACATAACGTTACACGTTATACCTTAATACTACATAACGATATATGTCATAACGTATTACCATGTAACGTTACACGATATTCCTTAATACTACATAACGATATATGTCATAACGTATTACCATGTAACGTTATACGTTATAACGCAATACTGCATAACGTTATACGTTATATCGTAATGCTACATAACGTTATACGTTACATCGTAATACTACATAACGATATACGTTATAACGTAATGGTACATAACGTTATACGTTACATCGTAATACTACATAACGTCATACGTTATATCGTAATGCTACATAACGTTATACATTACATCGTAATACTACATAACGTTATACGTTATAACGTAATGGTACATAACGTTATACGTTATAACGCAATACTGCAAACCGTTATTCGTTATAATCTGCTACCATATGACGTTATACGTTATAACGTAATACTACATAACGTTATATGTTATAACGTAATGGTACATAACGTTATACGTTATAACGCAACACTGCATAACGTTATACGTTATAATCTGCTGCCATATATCGTTATACGTTATAACGTAATACTACACAACCTTATGCGTTAGAAGGTATTACCATATAACGTTATACGTTGTAACGTAATACTACATAACGTTATACGTTATAACGTAATGCTACATAATGTTATACGTTATACCGCAATGCTACATAACGTTATACGTTATATCGTAACACTACATATCGTTATACGTTATAACGCAATGCTACATTACGTTATACGTTATAAGGTAATGTTACATATCGTTATACGTTATAGCGTAATGCTACAAAACGTTACTCGTTATATCTTAATACTACATAACGATATATGTCATAACGTATTGCAATATAACGTTATGCGTTATAACGTAGTGCTATATAACGTCATACGTTATATCGTAATGCTACATATCGTTAGAAGTTATATCTTAATACTACATAACGATATATGTCATAACGTATTGCAATATAACGTTATACGTTATAACGTAATGCTACATCTTGTTATACGTCATACCGTAATGCTATATAACGTTATACGTTATATCGTAATGCTACATAACGTTATACGTTATATCGTAATACTACATAACGCTATACGTCATAACGTATTACCATATAACGTTATACGTTATAACGTAATGCTATCTTACGTTATACGTTATATCGTAATGCTACAAATCGTTACACGTTATATCTTAATACTACATAATGATATATGCCATAACGTATTACCATATAACGTTATACGTTATAACGTAATGGTACATAACGTTATACGTTACATCGTAATACTACATACCGTTATACGTATCAAGGTATTACCATATAACGCTATACGTTATACTGTAATGCTACATAACGTTATACGTTACATCGTAATACTACATAACGTTATACGTTACATCGTAATACTACATAACGTTATACGTCATAACGTATTACCATATTACGTTATACGTTATAACGTAATGCTAT
>NW_025219985.1:1775951-1777954 GCF_014825855.1 Bombus pyrosoma | reverse complement strand
ACCATATAACGATATACGTTATAACGTAATACTACTGAACGTTATACGTTATAACGTATTAACATATAACGATATACGTTATAACGTATTACCATATAACGATATACGTTATAGCGAAATACTACGTAACGCTATACGTTATAACGTAATACTATATAACGTTAAACGTTACAACGTAATAATATATCACGTTATACGTCATAACGTATTACCATATAACGTAATACCTTAAAACGTAATACTACATAACGTTATACGTTATACTGTATAGCCATATAACGTTATACGTTATAACGTAATACTATATAACGTAATACTACATAACGATATACGATATAACGTACTACCATATAACGATATACGTTATAACGTAATACTACATAACGTCATACGATGTAACGTAATATTACATAACGTTATACGTTATATCGTATTACTATATTACGATATACGTTATAACCAAATTCCATATCACGATATACGTTATGACCTAATTCTATATTACGTTATACGTTTTAACGTAATACTATATTACGTTACACGATATAACATAATGCTACATAACGTTATACATGATAACGTATTACTATATAACGATATATGTTATAAAATAATACTATATAACGTTGTATGTTATAACGTGATGCTACATAACATTATACATTATAATGTGATGTTACATAACGTTATACGTTATAACATAACACTACTGAACGTAACACGTTATAACGTATTACCATAAAACGATATACGTTATAACGTAATAATAAATAATGTTATAACGAAATACTACTGAACGTTATACATCATAACGTACTACTATATAACGATGTACGTTGTAACGAACTACTACTGAACGTTATACGTTATAACGTAATACTACTGAACGTTGTTCGTTATAACGTACTACTATATAACGATATACGTTATAAAGTAATACTACATAACGTTGTACGTTATAAGGTAATACTACATAACGTTATACGATGTAACGTAATACTAGATAACGTTATTCGTTATAACGCATTACTATATAACGATATACGTTATAACGTAATAATACATAATGTTATACGTTATAACGAAATACTACTGAACGTCGTACATCATAACGAAATACTATATAACGATACACGTTATAACGTAATACTATTTAACGATATACGTTGTAAAGTATTACCATATAACGACATACGTTTTAACGTATTACCATATAACGACATACGTTATAACGTAATACTACATAACATTTCACGTTATAACGTATCTTTCATATAACGATATACGTTGTAACGTAATATTACATAACGTTATACGTTATAACGTATTACCATAAGACGATATACGTTATAACGTAATAATAAATAATGTTATAGGTTATAACGAAATACTACTGAACGTTATACATCATAACGTACTACTATATAACGATGTACGTTGTAACGAACTACTACTGAAAGTTATACGTTATAACGTAATACTACTGAACGGTGTTCGTTATAACGTACTACTATATAACGATATACGTTATAACGTAATAATACATAGTGTTATACGTTATAACGTAATACTACATAACATTTCACGTTATAACGTATCTTTCATATAACGATATACGTTATAACGTACTACCATATAGCGATGTACGTTGTAACGTAATTCTACTGAACGTTGCTCGTTATAACGTACTACTATATAACGATATACGTTATAACGTAATAATACATAATGTTATACATTTTAATGAAATACTACATAACGTTATACGATGTAACGTAATACTACATAACGTTGTTCGTTATAGCGTATTATTATATAACGATATACGTTATAACGTAATAATACATAATGTTATACGTTATAACGTAATACTACATAACATTTCACGTTATAACGTATCTTTCATATAACGATATACGTTATAACGTACTACCATATAGCGATGTACGTTGTAACGTAATACTACTGAACGTTGCTCGTTATAACGTACTACTATATAACGA
>NW_025219985.1:1770028-1775451 GCF_014825855.1 Bombus pyrosoma | reverse complement strand
GGTAATTTGTTTTGACATATATCGTTATGTAGTATTAAGATATAACGTGTATCGATATGTAGCATTACGATATAACGTTTAACGTTATGTAGCATTACGATATAACGTATAACGTTATATAGCATTACGTTAAAACGTATAACGTTATGCAGTGTTACGTTATAACGTATAACGATATATGGTAATACGTTATAACGTAAGACGTCATGTAGCATTACGGTATAAAGTATAACGTTATGTAGCATTACGATATAACGTATAACGTTATGTAGTATTACGATGTATCGCATAACGTAATGTAGCATTAGGGTATAAAGTATAACGTTATGTAGCATTACGTTATAACGCATAACGTTATGTAGCATTACGACATAACGTATAACGTTATATAGCATTACGTTATAACGTATAACGTTATGCAGTGTTACGTTATAACGTATAACGATATATGGTAATACGTTATAACGTATAACGTTATGTTGCATTACGTTATAACGTATAATGTTATATGGTAATACGTTATGACATAAATCGTTGTGTAGTGTTAAGATATATCGTGTATCGATATGTAGCATTACGATATAACGTATAACGTTATGTAGCATAACGTTATAACGTATAACGTTATGTTGCATTGCGTTATAACATATAACGTTATATGGTAATACGTTATGACGTATAACGTTATGTAATATTTCGGTATAACGTATAACGTTATGTAGCATTACGTTATAACGTATAAGGTTATGTAGTATTACGATGTAACGTATAAAGTTATGTAGCATTACGGTATAACGTATAATGTTATATGGAAATACGTTATGACATAAATCGTTATGTAGTGTCAAGATATAACGTGTATCGACATGTAGCATTACGATATAACGTATAACGTTATA
Organism: Bombus pyrosoma; assembly: GCF_014825855.1. Taxonomy (NCBI): domain Eukaryota; kingdom Metazoa; phylum Arthropoda; class Insecta; order Hymenoptera; family Apidae; genus Bombus; species Bombus pyrosoma. The sequence continues at coordinate 1,774,552 of NW_025219985.1, read as the reverse complement.
TAGCATTACGTTATAACGTATAACGTTATGTAGTGTTACGTTGAAACGTATAATGATATATGGTAGTACGTTATAACGTATAACGTTATATGGTAATACGCTATGACGTATATCGTTATGTAGTATTACGGTATATCGTATAACGTTATGTAGCATTACGGTATAACGTATAACGTTATATAGCATAACGTTATAGCGTATAACGTTATATGGTAATACGTTATAACGTATAACGTTATGTAGTGTTACGTTACAACGTATAACGATATATCGTAATACGTTATAACGTATAACGTTATGTAGTGATACGTTATAACGTATAGTGATACATGGTAACACGTTAAAACGTATAATGTTATGCAGTATTTCGTTATAACGTATAACGTAATATGGTAATTTGTTTTGACATATATCGTTATGTAGTATAAAGATATATCGTGTATCGATATGTAGCATTACGACATAACGTATAACGTTATATAGCATTACGTTATAACGTATAACGTTATATGGTAATACGTCATGACGTATAACGTTATGTAGTATTACGTTATAGCGTATAACGTTATATAGCATTACGATATAACGTATAACGTTATGTAGTGTTACGTTATAACGTGTAATGTTGTATGGTAATACGTTATGACATGTATCGTTATGTAGTGTTAAGATATAACGTGTATCGATATGTAGCATTACGATATATCGTATAACGTTATATAGCATTACGTTATAACGTATAACGTTATATGGTAATACGTTATGACGTATAACGTTATGTAGTATTACGGTATAACGTATAACGTTATGTAGTATTACGATGTAACGTATAACGTTATGTAGCATTACGGTATAAAGTATAACGTTATGTAGCATAACGATATAACGTATAACGTTATGTAGTGTTACGTTATAACGTATAACGATATATGGTAATACGTTATAACGTATAACGTTATGCAGTATTGCCTTATAACGTATAACGTTATATGGCAATTTGTTTTGACATATATCGTTATGTAGTATTAAGTTATAACGTGTATCGATATGTAGCATTACGATGTAACGTATAACGTATAACGTTATATAGCATTACGTTATAACGTATAACGTTATGTAGTGTTACGTTATAACGTATAACGATATATGGTAATACGTTATAACGTATAACGTTATGTAGCATTACGTTATAGCGTATAACGTTATGTAGCATTACTACATAACGTATAACGTTATATAGCATTGCGTTATAACGTACAACGTTATGTAGTGTTACGTTATAACGTATAACGATATATCGTAATACGTTATAACGTATAACGTTATGTATTATTACGATGTAACGTGTAACGGTATGTAGCATTACGTTATATCGTATAACGTCATGTAGTGTTACGTTATAACGTATAACGATATATGGCAATACGTTATAACGCATAACGTTATGCAGTATTGCCTTATAACGTATAACGTTATATGGTAATTTGTTTTGACATATATCGTTATGTAGTATTAAGATACAACGTGTATCGATATGTAGCATTACGATATAACGTTTAACGTTATGTAGCATTACGATATAACGTATAACGATATATGGGAATACGTTATAACGTATAACGTCATGTAGCATTACGGTATAAAGTATAACGTTATGTAGCATTACGATATAACTTATAAGGTTATGTAGTATTACGATGTATCGTATAACGTAATGTAGCATTAGGGTATAAAGTATAACGTTATGTAGCATTACGTTATAACGTATAACGTTATATCGTAATACGTTATGACGTATAACATTATGTAGTATTACGGTTTTACGAGTAACGTTGCGTAGCATTACGTTATAACGTATAACGTTATTTAGTGATACGTTATGAACGTATAACGATATATGGTAATACGTTATTTAGTGATACGTTATAACGTATAACGATATATGGTAATACGTTATAACGTATAACGTTATGCAGTATTTCGTTATAACGTATAACGTTATATGGTAATTTGTTTTGACATATGTCGCTATGTAGTATAAAGATATAACGTGTATCGATATGTAGCATTACGATATAACGTATAACGTTATGTAGTATTACGTTATAGCGTATAACGTTATATAGCATTACGACATAACGTATAACGTTATGTAGTATTACGATGTATCGTATAACGTTATGTAGCATTACGTTATAACGTATAACGTTACGTAGTGTTACGTTATAACGTATAATGTTATATGGTAATACGTTATGACATAAATCGTTATGTAGTGTTAAGATATAACGTTTATCGATATGTAGCATTACGATATAACGTATAACGTTATATAGCATTACGTTATAACGAATAACGTTATATGGTAATACGTTATGACGTATAACGTTATGTAGTATTACGGTATAACGTATAACGTTATGTAGTATTACGATGTAACGTATAACGTTATGTAGCATTACGGTATAAAATATAACGTTATGTAGTATAACGATATAACGTATAACGTTATGTAGTATTACGATGTATCGTATAACGGTATGTAGCATTACGTTATAACGTATAACGTTATGTAGTGTTACGTTATAACGTATAACAATATATGGTAATACGTTATAACGTATAACGTTATGTAGTATTACGATGTAACGTGTAACGGTATGTAGCATTACGTTATAACGTATAACGTTATGTAGTGTTACGTTATAACGTATAACGATATATGGTAATACGTTATAACGTATAACGTTATGCAGTATTGCCTTATAACGTATAACGTTATGTGGTAATTTGTTTTGACATATATCGTTATGTAGTATTAAGATATAACGTGTATCGATATGTAGCATTACGATATAACGTATAACGTATAACGTTATATAGCATTACGTTATAACGTATAACGTTATGTAGTGTTACGTTATAACGTATAACGATATATGGTAATACGTTATAACGTATAACGTTATGTAGCATTACGTTATAACGTATAACGTTATGTAGTGTTACGTTATAACGTATAACGATATATGGTAATACGTTATAACGTATAACGTTATGCAGTATTGCCTTATAACGTATAACGATATATGGAAATACGTTATAACGTATAACGTTATGTAGTATTACGATGTAACGTGTAACGGTATGTAGCATTACGTTATAACATATAACGTTATGTAGTGTTACGTTATAACGTATAACGATATATGGTAATACGTTATAACGTATAACGTTATGCAGTATTGCCTTATAACGTATAACGATATATGGAAATACGTTATAACGTATAACGTTATGTAGTATTACGATGTAACGTGTAACGGTATGTAGCATTACGTTATAGCGTATAACGTTATGTAGTATTACGATGTAACGTATAACGGTATGTAGCATTACGATATAACGTATAACGTTATATAGCATTGCGTTATAACGTACAACGTTATGTAGTGTTACGTTATAACGTATAACGATATATGGTAATACGTTATAACGTATAACGTTATGTAGTATTACGATGTAACGTGTAACGGTATGTAGCATTACGTTATAACATATAACGTTATGTAGTGTTACGTTATAACGTATAACGATATATGGTAATACGTTATAACGCATAACGTTATGCAGTATTGCCTTATAACGTATAACGTTATATGGTAATTTGTTTTGACATATATCGTTATGTAGTATTAAGATATAACGTGTATCGATATGTAGCATTACGATACAACGTTTAACGTTATGTAGCATTACGATATAACGTATAACGTTATATAGCATTACGTTATAACGTATAACGTTATATGGTAATACGTCATGACGTATAACGTTATGTAGTATTACGTTATAGCGTATAACGTTATATAGCATTACGACATAACGTATAACGTTATGTAGTGTTACGTTATAACGTGTAATGTTATATGGTAATACGTTACGACATAAATCGTTATGTAGTGTTAAGATATAACGTGTATCGATATGTAGCATTACGATATAACGTTTAACGTTATGTAGCATTACGATATAAGGTATAACGTTATATAGCATTACGTTATAACGTATAACGTTATGCTGTGTTACGTTATAACGTATAACGATATATGGTAATACGTTATAACGTATAACGTTATATAGCATTACGTTATAACGTATAACGTTATGTAGTGTTACGTTATAACGTATAACGATATATGGTAATACGTTATAACGTATAACGTTATGTAGCATTACGTTATAACGCATAACATTATGTAGCATTACGACATAACGTATAACGTTAGTAGCATTACGTTATAACGTATAACGTTATGTAGTGTTACGTTATAACGTATAACGATATATGGTAATACGTTATAACGTATAACGTTATGTAGTATTACGATGTAACGTATAACGGTATGTAGCATTACGTTATAACGTATAACGTTATGTAGTGTTACGTTATAACGTATAACGATATATGGTAATACGTTATAACGTATAACGTTATGCAGTATTGCCTTATAACGTATAACG
>NW_025219985.1:1768235-1769528 GCF_014825855.1 Bombus pyrosoma | reverse complement strand
GCGTTATACGTTGTTACGTAATACTACATTACGTTATACGTTGTAACGTATTACTACATAACGTTATACGTTATTTCGTAATACCATATATCGTTATACGTTATAACGTAACTCTGCATAGCGTTATACGTTATGTCGTAATACTATATAGCGTTATACGTTGTTGCGTAATACTACATAACGTTTTATTTTGTAGCGTCTTACTACATAACGTTATACGTTATAACGTAATACCACATAACGTTATACGTTATATCATGATAGTATATAACGTTATACGTCATATCGTAGTACTGTATAACGTTATACGTTATAACGTAATACTACATAACGTTATACGATATAACAGAATACTACATAACGTTAAATGTTATATCGTAATACCATACAACGATGTACGTTATATCGTAATACTATATAACGTTATACGTTAAATCATAATACTATACAACGTTATACGTCATATCGTAGTACTATATGACGTTACACGTTATAACGTAATACTACAAAACGTTACACGTTATAACGTAATACTACATAACGTTATATGTTATACCGTAATAGTATATAAGGTTATATACTGTAACGTAATACTATATAACGTTATACTCCATAACGTAATACCACATAACGTTATACGATATATCATAATACTACATAACGTTATACGAGATAACGTAATACCATATAACGTTATACGTTATAACGAAATACCACATAACGATATACGTTATAGCGTAATACTACATAACGTTATACGTTATACCGTTATACTAGTCAACGTTATACGTTATAACGTAATACTACATAAAGATATACGTCATATCGTAATACTATATAACGTTATACGTTAAATTATAATACTATACAACGTTATACGTCATGTCGTAGAACTATATAACGTTATACTCCATAACGTTATACCATATAACGGTTTACGTTATAACGTAATAGTACATAACGTTATATGTTATACCGTAATACCATATAACGTTATACCTTATAACGTAATACTACATAGCGTTATACGTTATAGCGTATTACTACATAACGTTACACGTTATAGCGTAATACTACATAACGTTATATGTTAAACCGTAATAGTATATAACGTTATACACTGTAACGTAATACTATATAACGTTATACTCCATAACGTAATACCACATAACGTTATACGATATATCATAATACTACATAACGTTATACGAGATAACGTAATACCATATAACGTTATACGGTATAACGTAATACCACATGACGTTATACGTTATAGCGTATTACTACATAACG
>NW_025219985.1:1766505-1767735 GCF_014825855.1 Bombus pyrosoma | reverse complement strand
GTAGTACTGTATAACGTTATACGTTATAACGTAATACTACATAACGTTACACGTTATAACGTAATACTACATAACGTTATATGTTATATCGTAATACCAAATAACGTTATACGTTATATCGTGATAGTATATAACGTTATTCGTTAAATCATAATACTATACAACGTTATATGTTATCACGTAATACTACATAACGTTACACGTTATAACGTAATACTACATAACGTTATATGTTATATCGTAATACCAAATATCGTTATACGTTATATCGGGATAGTATATAACGTTATTCGTTAAATCATAATACTATACAACGTCATACGTCATATCGTAGTACTATTTAATGTTATACGTTATAACGTAATACTACATAACGTTATATGTTATATCGTAGTACCATATAACGTTATACGTTATAACGTAATACCACATGACGTTACACGTTATAACGTAATACTACATAACGTTATATGTTATTCCGCAATTGTATATAACGTTATACACTGTAACGTAATACTATATAACGATATACTCCATAACGTAATACCACATAACGTTATGCGATATATCATATTACTACATAACGTTATACGAGATAACGTAACACCATATAACGTTATACGTTATAACGTAATACCACATAACGATATACGTTATAGCGTATTACTACATAACGTTATACGTTATAACGTAATAGTATATAACGTTATACACTGTAACGTAATACTATATAACGATATACTCCATAACGTAATACCACATAACGTTATACGATATATCATATTACTACATAACGTTATACGAGATAACGTAATACTACATAACGTTATACGTTATAATGTAATACTACATAACGATATACGTCATATCGTAATACTATATATCGTTATGCGTTAAATCATAATACTATACAACGTTATACGTCATGTCGTAGTACTATATAACGTTATACGCCATAACGTTATACCATATAACGTTATACGAGATAACGTAATACCACATAACGTTATACGTTATGTCGTAATACTATCTAACGTTATACGTTATAGCGTATTACTACATAACGTTATACGTTATAACGTAATAGTATATAACGTTATACACTGTAACGTAATACTATATAACGATATACTCCATAACGTAATACCACATAACGTTATACGTTATGTCGTAATACTATCTAACGTTATACGTTTTATCATAATAGCATACAACGATATACGTTATATC
>NW_025219985.1:1763479-1766005 GCF_014825855.1 Bombus pyrosoma | reverse complement strand
TATATGGAATTACGTTATAACGTATAACGTTATATAGTATTAGTTTATAACGTATAACGTGATGTAGTATTACGTTATAACGTATAACGTTATGTAGCATTAGGCTATAACGTATAACGTTATGTAGTATTACGATACAACGTTTAACGTTATATAGTAGTACGTTGTAAGGTATAACGTTATATGGAATTGCGTTATAGCGTTTTACGTTATATGGAATTACGTTGTAACGTATAACGTTATATAGTATTAGTTTATAACGTATAACGTTATATGGTAATACGTTATAACGTATAACGTTAAGTAGTATTACGATATAACATATAACGATATGTAGCATTACGTTATAACGTATAACGTTATGTAGTATTACGATATAACATATAACGTTATGTAGCGTTACGTTATAACGTATAACGTTATATGGTAATACTTTATAACGTATAACGTTATGTATTATTACGATAGAACATATAACGTAATGTAGCATTACGTTATAACGTATAACGTTATATACTATTACGTTATAACGTATAACGTTTAATACTGTTACGATATAACATATAACGTTATGTAGCATTACGCTATTACGTATAACTTTATATACTATTACGTTATAAAGTATAAAGTTATATACTATTACGTTATAACGTATAACGCTATATACTGTTACGATATAACATATAACGTTATGTAGCATTACGATATAACGTATAACGTTATGTAGCATTACGTTATAACGTTTAACGTTATATGGAATTACGTTATAACGTATAACGTTATATAGTATTACGTTATAACGTATAACGTGATGTAGTATTACGTTGTAACGTATAACGTTATGTAGCATTACGATATAACGTAAAACGTTATATACTGTTACGATATAACGTATAACGTTATATAGTACTACGTTATAACGTATAACGTTATGTAGTATTACGATATATCATATAAAGTTATGTAACATTACGTTATAACGTACAACGTTATATAGTATTACGTTGTAAGGTATAACGTTATGTAGCATCACGTTATTACGTATAACGTTATATACTATTACGTTATAACGGATAACGTTATATACTATTACGCTATAACGTATAACGTTATATACTATTACGTTATAACGTATAACGTTATATACTATTACGTTATAACGTATAACGTTATATACTATTACGTTGTAACGTATAACGTTATATACTGTTACGATATAACGTATAACGTTATGTAGTATTACGATATAACATATAACGTAATGTAGCATTACGTTGTAATGTATAACGTTATATAATATTACGTTATAAAGCATAACGTTATATACTGTTACGATATAACGTATAACGTTATGTAGCATTACGTTATAACGTATAACGTTATATAGTATTACGTTATAAGGTATAACGTTATATGGAAGTACGTTAAGAAGTCTTACGTTATATGGAATTACGTTATAACGTATAACGTTATATAGCATTAGGTTATACGGTATAACGTGATGTAGTATTGCGTTATAACATATAACGATATGTGGCATTACGTTATAACGTATAACGTTATATACTGTTACGATATAACGTATAACGTTATATAGTATTACGTTATAATGTATAACGTTATGTAGTATTACGATATAACATATAACGTTATGTAGCGTTACGATATAACTTATAACGCTGTATGGTAATACGTTATAACGTATAACGTTATGTAGTATTACGTTATAACGTATAACGTTATATAGTGTAACGTTATAACGTATAACGTTATGTATTATTACGATACAACGTTTAACGTTACATAGTATTACGTTATAAGGTATAACGATATGTATCATTACGTTATAACGTATAAAGCTATGTAGTTTTACGATAGAACATATAACGTAATGTAGCATTAGGTTATAACGTATAGCGTTATATACTATAACGTTATAACGTATAACGTTATATACTGTTACGATATAACGTATAACGTTATGTGGTAATACGTTATAACGTATAATGTTATGTAGTATTACGATATAACATATAACGATATGTAGCATTACGTTATAACGTATAACGTTATGTAGTATTACGATATAACATATAACGTTATGTAGCGTTACGTTATAACGTATAACGTTATATGGTAATACTTTATAACGTATAACGTTATGTATTATTACGATACAACGTTTAACGTTACATAGTATTACGTTGTAAGGTATAAAGATATGTAGCATTACGTTATAACGTATAAAGCTATGTAGTTTTACGATAGAACATATAACGTAATGTAGCATTAGGTTATAACGTATAACGTTATATACTATAACGTTATAACGTATAACGTTATATACTGTTACGATATAACGTATAACGTTATGTAGTATTACGATATAACATATAACGTTATGTAGCATTACGTTATAACGTATAACGTTGTGTAGCATTACGTTATAAGGTATATCGTTATGTAGCATTACGTTATAACGTATAACGTTATGTAGTATTACGATATAACGTTTAACGTTACATA
>NW_025219985.1:1761836-1762979 GCF_014825855.1 Bombus pyrosoma | reverse complement strand
ATAACGTTAGACGTTATAACGTAATACCATGTAACGTTATAAGTTATAAGGTAATACTATATAACGTTATACGTTATAAAGTAGTTCCATGTAACGTTATACGTTATAACATAATGCTACATAACGTTATGAGTTATATCGTAAAACTACATAACGTTATACGTTATAACCTAATGCTACATAACGTTATACGTTAAAATGTAAAACTACATAACGTTATACGTTATAACCTAATGCTACATAACGTTATAAGTTATATCGTAAAACTTCGTAACGTTATACGTTACAACGTAATACTATATAACGTTATACGTTATTTCATAATACTATATAACGTTATACGTTATAACGTAATACTACATAACGTTATAGGTTATATCGTAATACTACATATCGTTACACGTTAAAAAGTAATACTATATAACGTTATACCTTATAACGTAATACTATATAACGTTAAACGTTATTTCGTAATACTACATAACGTTATACGTTAAAACGTAATAATATATAACGTTATACGTTATAACGTAGTTCCATGTAACGTTATACGTTATAACCTAATGCTACATAACGTTATAAGTTATATCGTAAAACTACATAACGTTATACGTTATAACCTATTGCTACATAACGTTATACGTTAAAACGTAAAACTACATAACGTTATACGTTATAACCTAATGCTACATAACGTTATAAGTTATATCGTAAAACTACATAACTTTATACGTTATAACGTAATACTATATAACGTTATACGTTATAACGTAATACTACAGAACGTTATACGTTATATAGAAATACTACATAACGTTATACGTTATAACGTATAACCATATAACGTTATTCGTTATAACGTATAACCATATAACGTTATACGTTATAACGTAATTTCACATAACGTTATACGTTACAACGTAATACTATATAACGTTATGCGCTATTTCATAATACTACATAACGTCATACGTTATAACGTAATGCTACATAACGTTATTTGTTATATCGTAATACTACATAACGTTATACGTTATAACGTAATACTATATATCGTTATACGTTATATCGTATAACCATATAACGTGATACGATATAACGTAATACTGTATAACGCTATATGTGATATCGTAATACTACATT
>NW_025219985.1:1759189-1761336 GCF_014825855.1 Bombus pyrosoma | reverse complement strand
ACGATATCACATATAACGTTATATAGTATTACGTTATAACGTATAGCGTTATATGGTTATACGTTATAACGTATAACGATATATAGTATTACGTTATAACGTATAACGTTATATAGTATTACGTTATAACGTATAACGTTATGTAGTATTACGATATAACAAATAACGTTATGTAGCATTACGTTATAACGTATAACGTCATATGGTTATACGTTATAACGTATAACGTTATATAGTATTACGTTATAACGTATAACGCTATACAGTATTACGTTATAACGTATAACGTTATATAGTATTACGTTATAACGTATAACGTTATATAGTATTACGTTATAGCGTATAACGTTATGTAGTTTTACGATATAAATTATAACGTTATGTAGCATTAGGTTATAACGTATAACGTTATGTAGTTTTACGTTTTAACGTTTAACGTTATATAGTATTACGTTATAACGTATAACGTTATGTGGTATTACGATATAGCGTATAACGTTATGTAGTATTACGATACGACGTATAGCGTTATGTAGTATTACGATATAACATATAACGTTATGTAGTATTACGTTATAACATATAACGTCAGATAGTAATACGTTTTAACGTATAACGTAATGTAGTATTACGATATAACGTATAACGTTATATAGTATTACGTTATAACGTTTAACGTTATGTAGTATTACGATATAACAAATAACGTTATGTAGCATTACGTTATAACGTATAACGCTGTGTAGTATTACGATATATGGTATGACGTTATATAGTAATACGTTGTAACGTATACGTTGAATAGTATTACGTTATAACGTATAACGTTATATAGTATTACGCTCGAACGTATAACGTTATATAGTATTACGTTATAACGTATAACGTTATGTAGCATTACGTTAAAACGTATGACGTTTTGTAGTATTATGAAATAACGCATAACGTTATATAGTATTACGTTGTAACGTATAACGTTATGTAGTTTTACGATATAACTTATAACGTTATGTAGCATTAGGTTATAACGTATAACGTTACATGGAACTACGTTATAACGTATAACGTTATATATTATTACGTTTTAACGTATAACGTTATGTAGTATTACGAAATAACGTTTAACGTTTTATAGTATTACGTTATAAGGTATAACGTTATATAGTATTACGTTTTAACGTGTAACGTTATGTAGTATTACGATATAACCTATAACGTTATGTAGTATTACGTTATAACGTATAACGCTATATAGTATTACGAAATAACGTATAACGTTATATAGTATTACGTTGTAACGTATAACGCTAAGTAGTTTTACGATATAACTTATAACGTTATGTAGCATTAGGTTATAACGTATAACGTTATGTAGTTTTACGTTTTAACGTATAACGTTATGTAGCATTAGGTTATAACGTCTATCGTTATGTAGTTTTACGATATAACTCATAACGTTATGTAGCATTATGTTAAAACGTATAACGTTATGTTGAATTACGTTATAACGTATAACGTTATATGGTAATACGTTTTAACATATAACGTTATGTGGTATTACGTTATAACGTATAACGTTATGTAGTATTACGTTATATGGTATAACGTTATATGGTAATACGTTATAACGTATAACGTTATATGGTTATACGTTATAACGTATAACGTTATGTAGTATTACGATAAAACGTATAACGTTATGTAGCATTACGTTATAATGTATAACGTTATGTAGTATTACTTTTTAACGTATAACGTTATGTGGCATTACGATATAGCGTATAACGTTATGTAGTATTACGTTATAACGTATAACGTTATGTAGCATTATGTTAAAACGTATAACGTTATGTTGAATTACGTTATAACGTATAACGTTATATGCTTATACGTTATAACGTATAACGTTATGTAGTATTACGACAAAACGTATAACGTTATGTAGCAATACGTTATAACGTATAACGTTATGTAGTATTACTTTTTAACGTATAACGTTATGTGGTATTACGATATAGCGTATAACGTTATGTAGTATTACGTTATAACGTATAACGTTATGTAGCATTATGTTAAAACGTATAACGTTATGTTGAATTACGTTATAACGTATAACGTTATATGGTAATACGTTTTAACGTATAACG
>NW_025219985.1:1757400-1758689 GCF_014825855.1 Bombus pyrosoma | reverse complement strand
TATAATGTACTACTATATAATGTTATACGTTATAACATAATAGTACATAACGTTATACGTTATACCGTAATACTACATATCGTCATACGTAATATCGTAATACTACATATCGTTATACGTTATATCGTACTACCATGTAACGTTATGCGTTATATCGTAATGCTACATAACGTTATACGATATAACGTAATAGTACCTAATGTTATACGTTATATCGTAATACTACAAATCCTTATACGTTATATCGTAATACTACATAACGTAATACGTTATATCTTAATACTATATAACGTTATAAGATATAACGTACTAGTACAAAATGTTATACGTTATATGTTAATACTACATATCCTTATACGTTGTAACATTATTCTACATATCGTTATACGTTATATCATATTACCATATAACGTTATACGTTGTATCGTAATACTACATATCGTTATACGTTATATCGTAATGCTACATAACGATATACGTTACATCGTAATGCTATTTAACGTTATAAGTTATATCGTAATGCTACATAACGTTATACATTATACCGTATTGCTACATAACGTTATACGTTATATCGCATTACCATGTAACGTTATACGCTGTAGCGTAATACTCCATAACGTTATACGTTAAACCGTAATGCTACATATCGTTATACGGTATATCGTAATGCTACATAACGTTATACGATAGATTCTAATACAATATAACGTTATACGTTATAAGGTAATACTACATAGCGTTATACGTTATAACGTAATAATACATAACGTTATACGATATATCTTAATACTACATGTCGTTATACGTTATTTCGTAATTCTACATATCGTTATACGTTATATCGTAATACTACATAACGGTATCCGTTATATCGCATTACCATGTAACGTTATACGTTATAACGTAGAACTACATAACGTCTTACGTTATAACGTAATATTGCATAACGTTATACGCTATAACGTAATAATACATAACGTTATACGTTATAACGTAATATTACGTAACGTTAAACGATATAACGTAATGCTACATAACGTTATACATTATAACGTAATGCTACATAACGTTACACGTTATATCGTAATACTACATATCGTTATACGTTATATCGTAATGCTACGTAAGGATATACGTTATATCGTGTTACTATATAACGTTATACGTTATACGGTAATACTACATAGCGTTATACGTTATAACGTAATACTATACAACGTTATACGTTATAACGTAGTAGCACATAACGTTATACGTAATATCGTAATACTACATATAGTTAGAAG
>NW_025219985.1:1754887-1756900 GCF_014825855.1 Bombus pyrosoma | reverse complement strand
GTTATACGTTATATCGTAATGCTACATAACGATATACGTTGTATCACATTACCGTATAACGTTATGCTTTGTAACGTAAGACTACATAACGTTATACGGTATAACGTACTACTACATATCGTTATGCGTTCTAACGTAATACTGCACAACGTTATACACTATAACGTAATTTTACATAATGTTATACGTTATATCGTAACACTACATATCCTTATACGTTATATCGTAATGCTACATAACGTTATACGTTATTTCGTACTACCATATAACGTTATACGTAAAATCGTAATACTATATATCGTTATACTTTATATCATAATGCTACATAACGATATACGTTATATCGTAATACTATATAACGTTATACGATATAACGTAATAGTACATAATGTTATACGTTATATCGTAATACTACATATCCTTATACGTCATATCCTAATACTTCATAACGTTATACGTTATATCGTATTACCATATAACGTTATACGTTATAACGTAATATTACATAACGTTATACGCTATAACGTAATGCTACACAACGTTATGCGCTATAACGTAATACTACATAACGTTATACGTTATATCGAAATGCAACATAACGTTATACGTTATATCGTAATACTATATAACGTCATATGTAATAACATAATACCACATAGCGTTATACTGTATAACTTAATACTGCATAACGATATACGTTATAACGTAATAGTACACAACGTTATAGGCTATAACTTAATATTACATAATGTTATACGTTATATCGTAACACTACATATCCTTATACGTTATATCGTAATGCGACATAACGTAATACTGCACAACGTTATACGCTATAACGTATTATTACATAATGTTATACGTTATATCGTAACACTACATATCCTTATTTGTTATATCGTAATGCTACATAACGTTATATGTAATATCGTATTACCATTTAACGTTATATGTTATAACGTAATACTATATAACGTTGTACGTTGTAACGTAATATTCCATAACGTTATACGTTATATCGTAATACTACATACCCTTATACGTTATATCCTAATACTACATAACGTTATACGTTATATCGAAATGCTACGTAACGTTATACGATATAACGTAATAGTACCTAATGTCATACGTTATATCGTAATACTATATAACGTTATACGTTATAAGGTAATACTACATAGCGTTATACGTTATAGCGTAATACTACATAACGATATACGTTATATCGTAATGCTACACAACGTTATACGCCATAACGTAATACAACATAACGTTATACGATATATCGAAATGCTACATAACGTTATACGTTATATCGTATTACCATATAACGTTATACGTTATAACGTAATATTACATAACGTTATACGCTATAACGTAATGCTACACAACGTTATACGCTATAACGTATCATTACATAATGTTATACGTTATATCGTAACGCTACATATCCTTATTTGTTATATCGTAATGCTACATAACGTTATATGTAATATCGTATTACCATTTAACGTTATATGTTATAACGTAATACTATATAACGTTGTACGTTGTAACGTAATATTACATAACGTTATACGCTATAACGTAATGCCACATAGCGTTATACGTTATATCGTAATGCTACATAACCTTCTACGTTATATCGTAGTACTATATAACGTTATACGTCGTAACGTAATATTACATATCGTTATAAGTTATATCATACTACCTAATAACTTTATACGTTATATCGTAATACTACATATCGTTATACGTTGTATCGTAATGCTACATATCCTTATACGTTATATCGTAATACTACATAACGTTATACGTTATATCATAATGCTACATAACGTTATACGTTATATCGTAATGCTACATAACGTTATACGTTATATTGTATTACCATACAACGTTATACGTTATATCGTAATACTACATACCGTTTTACGTTATATCGTAATACTACATAACGTTATACGTTATATCGTAATGCTACATAACGTTGTACGTTATATCGTA
>NW_025219985.1:1752512-1754387 GCF_014825855.1 Bombus pyrosoma | reverse complement strand
ATAACGTAATACTATATATCGTTGAAAGTTATATCGTAATACTACATAACGTTATACGTTATAACGTAATACTACATATCGTTACACGTTAAAACGTAATACTATATAACGTTATACGTTATAACGTAGTTCCATGTAACGTTATACGTTATAACGTAATACTATATAACGTTATATGTGATATCGTAATACTACATTACGTTATACGTTAAAACGTAATACTATCTAACGTTATATGTTATAACGTGATACTACATAACGTTATATGTTATATCGTAATAATACATAACGCTATACGTCATATCGTAATACTACATAACGTTATACGCTATATCGTAATACCACATAACGTTATACGTTAAAAAGTAATACTACATAACGTTATTTGTTATATCGTAATACTATATAACGTTATACGCTATAACGTAATACTATATATCGTTATACGTTATAACGTATAACCATATAACGGTATACGTTGTAACGTAATACTATATAACGTTATATGTGATATCGTAATACTACATTACGTTATACGTTAAAACGTATAAACTTATAACGTTATACGTTATAATGTAATACTATATAACGTTGTACGTTATATAATAATGCTACATAACGTTATACGTTATAACGTAATGCTACATAACGTTATATGTTATATCGTAATACTACATAACGTTATACGTTATAACGTAATTTCATATAACGTTATACGTTATAATGTAATACTATATAACATTAAACGTTATATCGTAATACTACATAACGTTATACGTTATATCGTAATACTACATATCGCTACACGTTAAAACGTAATACTATATAACGTTATACGTTATAACGTAGTTCCATGTAACGTTATACGTTATAACCTAATGCTACATAACGTTATAAGTTATATTGTAAAACTACATAACGTTATACGTTATAACGTAATACTATATAACGTTATACGTTATAACGTAATACTATATAACGTTATACGTTATAACGTAATACTGTATAGCGTTATACGTTATAACGTAATACTATTCAACGTTATACGCGACAACGTATTACTATATAACGTTATACGATATATCGTAATACTACACAACGTAATACGTTATAACGTAATGCTACATAACGTTATTTGTTATATCGTAATACTCCACAGCGTTATACGTTATAACGTAATGCTGCATAACGTTATATGTTATATCGTAATACTACATAACGTTATACGTTATAACGTAATTTCATATAACGTTATACGTTATAATGTAATACTATATAACATTAAACGTTATATCGTAATACTACATAACGTTATACGTTATATCGTAATACTACATAACGTTATACGTTATAACGTAATACTATATAACGTTATACGTTATAACGTAATACTATATAACGTTATGCGTCATAACGTATAACCATATAACGTTATACGTTATAACGCAATGCTACATAACGTTATTTGTTATATCCTAATACTACATAACGTTATACGTTATGACGTAATGCTACATAACGTTATACGTTTTATCGTAATACTACATAACGTTATACGTTATAACGTATAACCATATAACGTTATTCGTTATAACGTAATACTATATAACGTTATATGTGATATCGTAATACTACATTACGTTATACGTTAAAACGTATTACCATATAACGTTATGCGATATATCGTAATACTCCACAACGTTATACGTTATAACGTAATGCTACATAACGTTATTTGTTATATCGTAATACTCCACAACGTTATACGTTATAACGTAATGCTGCATAACGTTATACGTTTTATCGTAATACTACATAACGTTATACGTTATAACGTATAACCATATAACGTTATACGTTATAACGTAATACTAT
>NW_025219985.1:1750927-1752012 GCF_014825855.1 Bombus pyrosoma | reverse complement strand
GCTGCGCGCGCGCACCACTCGCTCACGCGGAGAAACGTGCTTCGACGATGAAACGATGAAAATATACTCGTACAGAGTGAAAATTGCGATCGTTGCTCGCTCGCTGCGCTCGCTCGTACGAATCTAGTCTAACTCAAAACCGATCCCGCACGTTCGCAGATTAGAATAAAAATCGAGGAAAGGACGCAATGGGGACTGGCTTTGGGTTAGGCTATTTCTTTTCGAGCGAGCGGAGCGAGCGAGCAACGCGTAAAAACTTCGAAACGTTCGCAGCCGCTCCAAGATCCTTCTCTTGGAAATAACTCGTGAAAAAGCATTATGAGGTATAGATATTATTAGTGAAATCGTTAAGCTTCGACGTACTCTGGTCGAACGTAGCGATTACTTCTAATTTTTTTTTTTTAAATTCCATCCGACGGACCGACAC
This sequence comes from Bombus pyrosoma, assembly GCF_014825855.1. Taxonomy (NCBI): domain Eukaryota; kingdom Metazoa; phylum Arthropoda; class Insecta; order Hymenoptera; family Apidae; genus Bombus; species Bombus pyrosoma. The sequence continues at coordinate 1,751,585 of NW_025219985.1, read as the reverse complement.
GAGCGGCAGGATGGAATGGTGAGCATTGTTACACCGCTCCGAAAACACCGCATCTTCCTTTCGTAATAACTCGTTAAAAAGCGTTACGAGGCATTAATATTTCAGCATAAATCGATGTATCTCTACGAAATACGTCGGGATTAAGCATTTATTTTATCCCCGGAGCGACTAAAGTAGTTTCGATTTTACGTTAGAACTCAAAAAAATTTCCAAGTCGAAGAAGTTTTTTCAAAATAACTCTTTCAAAAGTGTCATAAAGAATGAATATTTTTGCATAAATCGTTATATCTCGGCAAAATACATAGGGATTAAGCATTTATTATTTTATACTAATGGTTTTTAAATTCGAACCGATGCGACGGGACGTTGGAACTTAGAAAGTTTCGCTCCGGTACGTATGTACCTAGGCGAATTTCCAAGTCGAAAAGTTTTTTCGAGTCATTACGTTAAAAAGTGTTATAAGTTACGAATATTTTAGCATAAATCGATGTATCGCTACGAAATACGACGCGATTAAGCGTTTATTTCGTTCCTGGAACGTTTAAAAAAAGTTTCGATTTTACGTTGGGACTTAAAAAAATTTCCAAGTCGAAGAAGTTTTTTCGAAATAACTCTTTCAAAAGTGTAATAAGGAATGAATATTTTTGCATGAATCGTT
>NW_025219985.1:1749339-1750427 GCF_014825855.1 Bombus pyrosoma | reverse complement strand
TCAAAACCAGAGTATTCGCAGTATTGCATATTCAAGCTTGAATATTCATTTGAACGTATCTCCGCTGCTATTGGTGATATGTCGATAATTCGATGCGTGTTATACACCTCATATGCTTCCAATACAGAGCACGACATTCGGTTTGCGCTACGTCAAGTCTGGTCTAGGTCAAGACCAGCGAAGTTCCAGTTTTGCATATATAAGCTTGAATATTAAATTGGAAGTTCCTCAGCTGTTATTGGTCATATCTCGGCATTTCGATGCGCGTCATATTTCCCATATGCTGCCTAATACGGAGCACGACATCCGGTTTGCGCTACGTCAAGTCTGGTCTAGGTCAAGACCAGCGAAGTTCCAGTTTTGCATATTCAGGCTTCAGTATACGATTGAACGTTATTCAGTTGCTATTGGTCATATGTCGGCATTTCGATGCGCGTTATATTTCACATTTCCTGCGAAATACAGAGCACGACATCCGGATAGTGCTACAACAACTCTGGTTGCTGCCATATCCAGCGTGTTTGCAATTTTGCATACGCGCCCTTCAATATTCAATTGAAAATTTCTAAGCTGCTGTTGGTCATATGTCGGTGTTTCGATGCTAGTTGTAGTCCGTGTATGCTGACAAATACAGAGCATGGCATCCTGTTTGTCCTACGTCAACCGCCGGCACTGTCAAGTTCAGCGTAATTGCAGTTTTACACACTCTGTCTTAAATATTCGAACCAACGTATCTCCGCTGCTATTGGTGATGTGTTGATATTTCGATGCCATTTTCACTCCCGACATGCTGCGAAATACATGCAACGCCATCCTGTTTGCGCTGCGTCAACTCTGGTCTAGGTCCAGACCAGCGTATTTACAGTTTTTCATATCTAAGTATGAATATTCATCTGAACGTATCTGCGCAGCTATTGGTGATATGTCGATAATTCGATTCGCGTTACACAGCTCATATACTGCCGAATACAGAGCACGGCATCTGGCTTGCGCTACGTCAACTCTGGTGTATGTCAAGACCAGCGTATTTCCAGTTTTGCATATTCAAGCATGAATATTCATCAGAACATATCTACGCTGCTATTGGT
>NW_025219985.1:1745641-1748839 GCF_014825855.1 Bombus pyrosoma | reverse complement strand
ACTGAGCGATCGTGAACCGATAAATCGCGGGAACAATTTTTCCAATGTGGTAAGCGAGGTGATCAAGCGAGACGAGATTTATATCTTTCGTTCCAAGGTGGATAAGTATCTTTGTACAGAATGAGCTCACAATGCACATAACATAGGTATCTATCTTACGATTAACTAAGGCTAAAACGCACGCATCCCACGGTGTCCCGCGATGTCCCACGGTGCCCCCGCAGGGGGTTGTTAGTCCAGTCTAGATCATCCAAAATTCTTTTGGCGGCTTTTGGTGATCTAAACGGGACTGTATTAGCGTAGTTCTTGGCTTGCTATCGTTTTCCAAAGATTAATCAACTGATTAATTTTTAGAAAACGATGCCAATTGCCAGATCTCACCACGAGGAGGTGACTACGCAAGAGACCCTCCCATGTGTGAACATTATACATCGATCTCAATATCTAACCCATTGGCAAAAATGTCGAGTTCTGACTCTATTTGTCCACGAGTCTGCGTAAAGAGATAGTTGTTTTGTATCCTAACTGCGAAACACCTATCTTCCACGCATCGCTTGAATCTTTATAAACGTAAAACAAAGCATACACGACGCAACATCCATCTCCCACACAACGATTACATCGATCAGTACAAACATCGTACCCTAATTGTGTATTGAAATTTATTTATCATTAGTTACCGAGTAGTTATGAGTTGTTAATTGTTAGATGTGAGTTGTAAATTATCAATTTAGTTGTCTTAGTTACATATTATGTAACCATCGTTTCCTGTTTAAACAACTATAAATAAATCCATCTTTCAATAAATTTATCATACAGAATAGAAATCACTGGAAATTCTAGTTTATAGTAATTCTAATGATTCTATAATATTGTTATAAATTAAAATCATAATTGTTAAAAATTAATCGAGTAATAGTTTTAGGTTAATAATAAAATGTTATATATGAATATCGCAATTACTATAAATTATTACCTTAACTGTTACAAATTAATAATTTAATTGTGAGGAATTAATATATCAAATGTTGTTAACTAATAGTTTAAATCTTGTAAAATAACAGTTTAAATATTATAAAGTAATAGTTTTAATGTTATAAATTAAAAGCCTAAATGTTATAAAATAATAGTTTAAATGTTGTAGATTGATGGTTTAAATGTTATAAATTAATGACTTAAATGTTATATAGTAATAGATTAAATGTTGTTGAGTGATAGTTTAAATGTCATAAATTAATAGCTTAAATGTTATGTTCATGTTTTGCAACGCTAACTTGCTATTAATATTTATGAAGCAGAAAATTTTCAAAATCAAACGCAGAGAGTGCTTCGTTATATCTGCAATGTCAATTAACCTACCATTTAAAAAAAAGAGAAAGAAAGAAATTTTGAAAATACCCGAAATTTGATACGCAACGCTAATAAATATAAATCTATGTACTCATATTTAAAAAAATACGCAACACTAATTGCGAGAGATCACAGTGTAACCATTTAGGCGGTTGAACGATCACACTTGTACAGCGCTTATAACTGTATCGTGTGATCCAGTATCCGAAAAATAGTCGGGGGGGGGGGGGCGGTTGGGCATTTTGTAAACGCAACTCTACTTAATAAAACGCGATCGTTCATTATCGCAACGCTAAAGGGAAAAATTAATAGAACACGCGATGGAATGATATCGCAACGCAAACTCTTAAAGTGAATTCAATGAAAATAACTATTTACTATATGAAAAAGTTACTTCAAATATTTTGGTATTGCTACTTGCAATACTATAAAATTAATTGAAAACTAACATTTCTATAATCTAATTTTAAACAATAGAAAGCAGAATAAATTCTGATACGTATAGTTCTAGAAGAAATTCTAAAAATTCATAATAAAAATTGCAAAAGACAATCGCGATATTGTAATTCGCAACTCTAAAGCAAACGCGATTATCATTTTATCGTAACTCTAATTCAAACCGTAATTATCCTCTCGCGACACTAATAAAAAGCCGCGATGTTATTTCGCAACTCTAATTCAACCCGTAATTAATTTATCGCGACACTAATAAGAAAAATCGCGAGTGCTGGAACGATATATCGCAGTGCAACCATTTAGGAGGTTGCCGATAAATGATCACACTCGCACAGCTCTTGTGGCTGTATCGTGTGATCCAGGAACAATGTCCGACAAATGCAGTCGGAGGGTTTGGGCATTTTGTAAACGCAACTCTACTTAATAAAACGCGATCGTTCATTATCGCAACGCTAAAGGGAAAAATTAATAGAACTCGCGATGGAATGATATCGCAACGCTAACTCTTAAAGTGAATTTAATGAAAATAACTATTTACTATATGAAAAAATTACTTCAAATATTTTGGTATTGCTACTTGCAATACTATAAAATTAATTGAAAACTAACATTTCTATAATCTAATTTTAAACAATAGAAAGCAGGATAAATTCTGATACGTATAGTTCTAGAAGAAATTCTAAAAATTCATAATAAAAATTGCAAAAGACAATCGCGCTATCGTAATTCGCAACTAAAGCAAACGCGATTATCATTTTTTCGCAACTCTAATTCAACCCGTAATCATTCTTTCGCCACACTAATAAAAAGCCGCGATGTATTTCGCAACTCTAATTCAACCCGTAATTACTCTGTCGCGACACTAATAAGAAAATTCGCGATTTGCCCAATGGGACGATGGACCGACATATACATCGGCCAAAGAAGCAAAGACTACTACTACTGCTGCTGCTGCTACTACTACTACTACTACTACTACTACTACTACTACTACTACTACTACTACTACTACTACTAAAAATACTAAAAGCGAGCATAGTGACAAAGTAGTAACAATAATGACTTCCCATGCTCTGGATGACCCAGAGGATGGGGAGCCATTAGTAGTTGCCCTCTTGAGTGACAGTTTGCCGGGCCTCTTCGGCTTATAGCCCCTTCTTTCTTCGGGCGCAATGCCCGCTGAAACTTAAATTTAAGCTCGAGACTTCTAAATCGCAAACAAAAAAAAAACTTATAAAGGTAAAATAAAAATATAAACCGCGGAAGCTGATTGAGGTGCACATGGACTGACCAACGATCACAGCAGTGATCGTTGCCCACTCGCATGTGCGTGCTCGAGCAATGTACGTTCGTTTCGAACCCTCTCGCGACCGCGACCGCGAAATTCGAAAA
>NW_025219985.1:1743818-1745141 GCF_014825855.1 Bombus pyrosoma | reverse complement strand
ATATGTTATATCGTGATACCGGATAACGTTATACGCTATATCGTAGTAGCACATAACGCTATACATTATATCATCATACTACAGAACGTTATATGTCATAGCGTAGTATATATAACGTTATAAGTCATTACGTATTGCTATATAACGTTATACGTTATATCGTAATACTGTATAAGGTTATACGTTATAACGTCATACCGTGTAACGTTATACGTTATATCATAATACTACACATCGTTATATGTCATAACTTAATACTATTCAGCGTTCTACGTCATAACGTAGTACTATAAAACGTTATATGTTATATCGTAATACCGTATAACGTTATACGCTATATCGTAGTAACATACAACGTTATACGTCATAACGTAGTACTATATAACGTTATTCGTTATATCGTAATTCTGTACAAGGTTAGACGTTATAATGTCATACCATGTAACGTTCTAGGTTATATCAAAATACAACACATCGTCTACGTCATAACGTAGTACTATATGTCGTTATACGTTTCAACGTAATACTATACAACGTTATACGGCATAACGTAGTACTATATAACGTTATATGTTATATCGTAATAGCATATAACGTTATACGTTATATCATAATACTGCACAACGTTATACGTCATAACGTAATACTATACAACGTTATACGTCATAACGTAGTACTATATAACGTTATACGTTATATTATCATACTACACAACGTTATACGTCATAACGTAGTACTATATAACGTTATATGTTATATCGTAATAGCATATAACGTTATACGTTATATCTTAATACTGCACAACGTTATACGTCATAACGCAATACTATACAACGTTATACGTCATAACGTATTACTATATAACGTTATACGTTATATCATCATACTACAGAACGTTATACGTCATAACGTAGTACTATATAACGTTATATGTTATATCGTAATACCATATAATGTTATACGCTATATCGTAATACTATACAACATTATACGTCAATACGTAGTACTATATAACGTTATATGTTATATCGTAATACCGTATAACGTTATGCGCTATATCGTAATACCGTATAACGTTATACGCTATATCGTAGTAACATATAACGTTATATGTTATATCGTTTTACTACACAACGTTATACGTCATAACGTAATACTATACAACGTTATACGTCGTAACGTTGTACTATACAACGTTATATGTTATATCGTAATACCGCATAACGTTATACGCTATATCGTAGTAACATATAACGTTATATGTTATATCGTAATACCATATAATGTTATACACTATATCGTAATACTATACAACGTTATGCG
>NW_025219985.1:1742229-1743318 GCF_014825855.1 Bombus pyrosoma | reverse complement strand
TACGTTATAACGTAATAGTACATAACGTTGTACGTTATAACGTAATGCTACATGACCTTATACGTTATATCGCAATATGACAAAACGTTATACGTTATAACGTAATAGTACATAACGTTGTACGTTATAACGTAATGCCACATAACGTTATACGCTATAACGTAATACTACATGACGTTATACGTCATATCGTAATATGCCATAACGTTATACGTTATAACGTAATACTACATAACGTTATACTTTATAACGTAATACTACGTAACGCTATACGTTATAACGTAATGCTACATAACGTTATACGTTATAACATGCATCTACGTAGCGTTATACGTTATAACGTATTGCTATATAACGTTCTACGTTATAACGTAATGCTACATAACGTTATACGTTATAACGTAATGCTACATAACGTTATACGTTACATCCTAATACCATATAACGTTATACATTATAACGTAATACTGTATAGCGTTATACGTTATAACGTAATGCTACATAACGTTATACGTTATATCGCAATACTACATACCGCTATATGTTAAAACGTAATGCTACATAACGTTATACGTTATAACGTAATGCTACATAACGTTATACGTTATAACGTAATGCTACAGAACGTTATACGTTATAACATATATCTACATAGCGTTATACGTTATAACGTAATGCTACATAACGTTATACGCTATAACGTAATACTACATTACCTTATACGTTATATCGCAATATGACAAAACGTTATACGTTATAACGTAATAGTACATAACGTTGTACGTTATAAAGTAATGCTACATGACCTTATACGTTACATCGCAATATGACAAAACGTTATACGTTATAACGTAATACTGTATAGCGTTATACGTTATAACGTAATGCTACATAACGTTATACGCTATAACGTAATACTACATGACGTTATACGTTATATCGTAATATGACATAACGTTATACGTTACATCCTAATACCATATAACGTTATACGTTATAACGTAATGCTACATAACGTTATACGTTACAACGTAATGTTAAATAACGTTATATGTTATATCGTAATACTGCATAACGCCATACGTTATA
>NW_025219985.1:1739395-1741729 GCF_014825855.1 Bombus pyrosoma | reverse complement strand
TCAACCTCAGCGTTATTTCTATTAATCACCCTTATTATCCCACAAGAAATAAGGGATCGTACGATTCGTGGCGTCGATTAGTCTATCGTAACGGGAATTTACGACTCCCGTTGGCGCGCTTCTCCCTGATCGCGTCTCCCCGCGAACGTGCGAAAATACATGGTCCTTCGAGCCGGATAACGTGCCAGTGAAAGGTGAACTCACTAGTGACCACCCAGTGCCACGTGTCCATTCACATCCAGCAGCGGAAGTGTATCCCTACGTTGACGTCAGGAGTGTCATCGTCGAAGAGGTAATCTCGTTAAGTGTGTCATCAAGTTCGATTCCAGCAATCCACGGCAACAATGTCGAACGACGAAAAGCTCGTCGGCATGCGTCGCACCCGAGGATATTGGCTCGGTCGACTCACACGTTTGACAAAACGTGTGACGGATGGTGAAGCATCCGGTAACTATGAAGAGAGCAAATTAATACTCATGCAAGAACAACTGAAGGAGATTCGATTAGGATACGAAGCTATCCAAGCCAAAATGGCATCTCTCGACAACGAAGACCCAACACGCAGTCTCGATGTATCCGACCAATTCGACGAATTATCATACCGGATAGGCAAGCTTCTAGTGAACGTCCGACAACCCTCGACTCCAACTCCGGAAACACGCGACTCTAGCACTGATTCCGGACCAATATCAGTAAGATTACCGGAGATGCACTTGCCTAAATTCGACGGTACCGCGGATGATTGGGAATCCTTTCACGACACCTTCATGTCTGCAATCGACCGCAACGAGAAACTAACACCCGTCCAGAAACTGCATTATCTTCGCACCTCCTTAACCGGGAGAGCAGCGCAGCACATACAATCGTTGGGCACGACAGACGCAAACTACGCGAATGCACTCGCTTCGTTAAAAGAAAAATTTGACAATCCGCGACAACTCTGCATGAACCATTGGCATGCAATAGCAAATTTTCCCAAAATGAAGGACAGTACACCCGAAGCCGTAGAAGAACTTGTTGTAAACTTCAAGCAACACCTACGTGCGTTAAAACTCACCGGCGAATCCCTGACAGACATCGTTCTTAATGGGATGTTAATTTCCCAACTTAATGGAGATATCGTCAACAGCTGGGAACTCACCCTAACCGATAAGAAAATGCCACCAGTCGAAAATTTGCTAACCTTTTTAGAAAAACGAGCTAGTTGTGGCAAGTTGAGCCGCACCGTGGCTCCGTCAACTAAAGAGACGACCACGCGCACTCGCCCCCGACAAACCGCTTCCCGGAGCAACGTTTTCATAACATCAGAGACTAGGTCGACATGTCACACCTGCAAAGGGCAACACCCCATCTGGAAGTGTACCACCTTCAAGGCCAAATCCGTGAGTAGTCGCCGTACGGAAGTGAAGGAAGCATCGCTGTGCGTGAATTGCCTGAGGAAAGGGCACTCAGTGCGAGAGTGCAAGGCCAGATCCTGTTGCGTGTGCGGACGACGGCATCACACGATGCTGCATCGGGATAAGCAAGATAGAAGACCGGGCTCCTCAGCATCAAGTCGAAGCTCCTCCTCCTCCAGCAGACGATCGGACCCATCATCGTCACCAAGAAGTACTCGTAGCTCATCTAGAGCACCCGGTACGGGGAAAACACGAACGAGCTCACCTACAAGTCAGCCCCCCAGCCCGAAACGAACGCAGAAGAAGTGACAACGACAGTCGAAGGCTGCATTAACGACCGAACGCATACGACCACAGGCAGCCGACTCATTGTCCAACGATCTAGTAACGACAGCCCAAATCCGCATTATTAACAACCAGCAACAACCAATCCGTTGTCGAGCATTGCTCGACACCGGATCCAGTATGAATCTTATTACAGAAGAACTAGCTCAAACGCTCCAAATAAAGCAGCATCGATGTTCGGTCCCGATTGGAGCACTAAACACCTTGACTACTACGTCCAGACGACGCCTCACGGCTACGATAACGTCTACGGACGGCTCATATAAACAAACGTTAAGGTTCCTCGTCATTCCGGCGATATCAGATTCAGTCCCAAGCGAAACCATCGATCGCGCGAGTTTAGGCGTACCTAAAAACATCAAATTAGCCGATCCACGGTTCCATTTACCAGCTCCGATCGATGTCTTACTTAGCTCGGGATCAACACTTGCGGCGATGTGTGTCGGCCAGATTAATTTATCACAGCCGGACGAACCTGAGCTGCGTTTGCAAAAAACGCGATTCGGCTGGGTAATCGGGGGGAGTCCAACTTCCCAAATCGCGACAACCACGTTCCACGCATCCACCACGGCTCTTCAGGCCGATCTCTCGC
>NW_025219985.1:1735760-1738895 GCF_014825855.1 Bombus pyrosoma | reverse complement strand
TACTATATATTGTTATACGTTATAACGTAATGCTACATAACGTTATACGTTCTATCGTAATGCTATGTAACGTTATACGTTATATCGTAATACTACATAACGTTATACGTTATATCGTAATACTATATAAAGTCATACGTTATATGGAAATACTACATAGCGTTATACGTTGTAATGTAATAGTACATTACGTTATTCGCAATATCTTAATACCACATATCGTTATACGCTATATCGCTATGCTACATAACGTTATACGTTATATCGTATTACCATTAAACGTTATACGTTATATCGTCATACTACATAACGTTTTACGTTATAATGTAATACTATATATTGTTATACTTTATATCGTAATACTATATATTGTTATACGTTATAACGTAATGCTACATAACGTTATACGTTCTATCGTAATGCTATGTAACGTTATACGTTATATCGTAATACTACATAACGTTATACGTTATAAGGTAATACTACGTAGCGCTGTACGTTATAACGTAATACTACATAACGTTATACGTTATATCTTAATACTACATATCGTTATACGTTATATCGTAATACTACATATCGTTATACGTTATATCGTATTACCATATAACGTTATACGTTATATCGTAGTACTACGTAACGTTACACGTTATGATGTAATACTACATAACGTTATACGTTATAATGTAATACTACATATCGTTATACGTTATATCGTAATACTACATATCGTTATACGTTATATCGTATTACCATATAACGTTATACGTTATATCGTAGTACTACGTAACGTTATACGTTATTTCGTAGCGCTACATAACGTTACACGTTATATCGTATTACCATATAACGTTATACGTTATGTCTTAATACTACATATCGTTATACGTTATATCGTAATGCGGCATATCGTTATACGTTATATCGTATTACCATATAACGTTATATGTTATATCGTAGTACTACATAACGTTACACGTTATAATGTAATACTACATAACGTCATACGTTATAACGTAATACTAGATATGGTTATACGTTAAATCGTAATACTACATAACACTATACGTTATATCTTAATACTACATATCGTTATACGTTACATTGTAATACTACATATCGTTATACGTTATTTCGTAGTAGCATATATCGTTATACGTTATATCGTAATACTACATAACGTTATACGTTATAACGTAATAGTACATAGCGTTATACGTTATATCGTAATACTACATATCGTTATACGTTATATCGTAGTAGCATATATCGTTATACGTTATATCGTAATGCTACTTAACGTTATACGTTATGACGTAATACTACTTCACGTTATACGTTATATCGTATTGCTACATACCGTTGTACGTTATATCGTAATACTACATAACGTTATACGTTATATCGAAATACTATATAAATTTATACGTTATAAGGTAATAATACATAGCGTTATACGTTATATCGTAATGCTACATATCGTTATACGTTATATCGTATTACCATATAACGATATACGTTATATCGTATTACCATATAACGTTATACGTTATATCGTAATACTACATAACGTTACACGTTATAATGTAATTCTACATAACGTTATACGTTATAATGTAATACTACATATCGTTATACGTTATATCGTAATACTACATACCGTTATACGTTATATCGTAATACTACATAACGTTATACGTTGTATCGTATTACCATATAACGTTATACGTTATATCGTATTACCATATACCGTTATACGTTATATCGTAATACTACATAACGTTACACGTTATAATGTAATTCTACATAACGTTATACGTTATAATGTAATACTACATATCGTTATACGTTATATCGTAATACTACATAACGATATACGTTATATCGTAGTCCTACATAACGTTATACGTTATATCGCATTATCATATAACGTTATACGTTATATCTTAATACTACATAACGTTATACGTTATATTGTAATACTACATATCGTTATACGTTATATCGTAGTAGCATTTAACGTTATACGTTATGTCGTAATACTACATATCGTTATACGTTATATTGTGACACTACATATCGTTATACGTCATATTGTAATACTACATATCGTTATACGTTATATCGTATTATCATATAACGTTATACGTTATATCTTAATACTACATATCGTTGTACGTTATATTGTAATACTACATATCGTTATACGTTATATCGTAGTAGCATATAACGTTATACGTTATGTCGTAATACTACATATCGTTATACGTTATATTGTGATACTACATATCGTTATACGTTATATCGTAGTAGCATATATCGTTGTACGTTATATCGTAATACTACATAACGTTATACGTTGTATCGTAGTGCTACATAACGTTATACGTTATATCGTATTACCATATAACGTTATACGTTATATCTTAATGCTACATATCGTTATACGATATATCGTAATACTACATACCGTTATACGTTATATCGTAATACTACATAACGTTATACGTTATATCGTAATACAATGCAAAGTTATACGTTATAAGGTAATACTACATAGCGTTATGCGTTATAACGTAATAGTACATAACGTTATACGTTATATCGTAATACCATATAACGTAATACGATATACCGTATTACAAGATATCGTTATACGTTATACCGTAATGCGACATAACGTTACACGTTATAATGTAATTCTACATAACGTTATACGTCATAATGTAATACTACATATCGTTATACGTTATATCGTAATACTACATACCGTTATACGTTATATCGTAATACTACATAACGTTATACGTTATATCGTATTACCATATAACGTTATACGTTATATCGTATTACCATATAACGTTATACGTTATATCGTATTACCATATAACGTTATACGTTATATCGTATTACCATATAACGTTATACGTTATATCGTAATAATACATAACGTTACACGTTATAATGTAATTCTACATAACGTTATACGTTATAATGTAATACTACATATCGTTATACGTTATATCGTAATACTACATATCGTTATACGTTATATCGTAGTAGCATTTAACGTTATACGTTATGTCGTAATACTACATATCGTTATACGTTATATTGTGATACTACATATCGTTA
>NW_025219985.1:1731556-1735260 GCF_014825855.1 Bombus pyrosoma | reverse complement strand
CGTTAAACGTTATAACACATTATTATATAACGTTATACGTTATAACCTAATGCTACATAACGTTATACGTTATATCGTAATACTACATAACGTTATACGTTATATCGTTATACTATATAACGTCATACGTTATAACGTAATGCTACATAACGATACACGTTATATCGTTACACTATATAACGTTATACGTTATAACGTATTAGTACATTACGTTATACGTTATAACGTATTAGTACATAACGTTATACGTTATAACCTAATGCTACATAACGATATACGTTATATCGTAATACTACATAATGTTACAAGTTATAACATAACAGTACATAATGTTTTACGTTACACCGTAATGCTACGTAACGTTATACCTTATAACGCAATAGTACATAAAGTTATATGTTTTAACATAATAGTACATAAAGTTATACGTTATAAGCTAATGCTACATAACGTTATACGTTATATCGTAATACTACATAACGTTATACGTTATATCGTAATACTACATAACGTTATACGTTATAACGCAATACTACATAACGTTATACGTTATAACATAATAGTACATAATGTTATACGTTATAACGTAATGCTACATAACGTTATACGTTTTATCGTTATACTACATAACGTTATACGTTATAACATAATAGTACATAACGTTATACGTTATAAGCTAATGCTACATAACGTTATACGTTATATCGTCATACTACATAACGTTATACGTTATAACATAATGGTACACAACGTTATACGTTATAACCTAATGCTACATAACGTTATACGTTAGATCGTATTGCCACAGAACGTCATACGTTATAAAGTAATAATACATTATGTCATACGTTATAACGTTATACCACATAACGTTAACCGTTATAAAGTATTACCATATAACGTTATACGTTATATCATTATACTACATAACGGTATACGTTATATCGTAATACTACATAATGATAACGTTATATCGTGATACTACATAACGTTATACGTTGTAACCTAATGCTACGTAACGTTATAAGTTACATCGTAATACTACGTAACGTTATACATTATAACGCAATAGTATATAAAGTTATCCGTTATAACACAGTAGTACATAACGTTATACGTTATAACCTAATGCTACATAACGTTCTAAGTTATATCGTAATACTACATAACGTTAAACGTTATAACACTTTATTATATAACGTTATACGTTATAACCTAATGCTACATAACGTTATACGTTACATCGTAATACTACATAACGTTATACGTTATATCGTTATACTATATAACGTCATACGTTATAACGTAATGCTACATAACGATACACGTTATATCGTTAGACTATATAACGTTATACGTTATAACGTAATAGTACATAACGTTATACGTTATAACATAACAGTACATAACGTTATACGTTACATCGTAATACTACGTTACGTTATACCTTATAACGCAATAGTACATAACGTTATACGTTTTAACATAATAGTGCATAAAGTTATACGTTATAACCTTATGCTACATAACGATATACGTTATATCGTAATAATACATAACGTTATACGTTATAACACAATAGTACATAACGTTATTCGTTATAACCTAATGCTACATAACGTTATACGTTATAACGTAATAGTACATAACGTTATACGTTTTAATATAATAGTGCATAAAGTTATACGTTATGAGCTAATGCTACATATCGTTATACGTTATATCGTAATACTACATAACGTTATACGTTATAACATAATGGCACACAACATTATACGTTATATCGTAATACTACATAACGTTATAAGTTATAACATAACAGTACATAACGTTATACGTTATAACCTTGTGCTACATAACGTTATACGTTATATAGTGATACTACATAACGTTATACGTTATAACACAGTAGTACATAACGTTATACGTTATAACCTAATGCTACATAACGTTATACGTTATAACACAATAGTACATAACGTTTTACGTTATAACCTAATGCTACATAACGTTATACGTTATAACACATTAATACATAACGTTATACGTTATAACCTAATGCTACATAACGTTATAAGTTCTATCGTAATACTACGTAACGTTATACCTTATAACGCAATAGTACATAACCTTATACGTTATAACATAATAGTAGATAATGTTATACGTTATAAGCTAATGCTACATAACGTTATACGTTATATCGTTATACCACATAACGTTATACGTTATAACATAATGGTACACAACGTTAAACGTTATAACCTAATGCTACATAACGTTATACGTTATATCGTGATACTACGTAACGTTATACGTTATAACACAATAGTACATAACGTTATACGTTATAACCTAATGCTACATAACGTTATACGTTATAACACAGTTGTACATAACGTTTTACGTTATAACATAATGGTACATAACGTTATACGTTATAACCTACTGCTACATAACGTTATACGATACATCGTAATACTACGTAACGTTATACCTTATAACGCAATACTACATAACGTTATACGTTATAACATAATGGTACATAACGTTATACGTTATAACCTAATGCTACATAACGTTATACGTTACATCGTAATACTACGTAACGTTATACCTTATAACGCAATACTACATAACGTTATACGTTATAACATAATAGTAGATAACGTTATACGTTATAACGTGATGCTACATAACGTTAACGTTATATCGTGATACTACATAACGTTATACGCTATAACGTAATAGTACATAACGTTATACGTTATAACATAATGGTACATAACGTTATACGTTATAAGCTGATGCTACATAACGTTATACGTTATATCGTAATACTACATAACTTTATACGTTATAACGTAATGCTACAGAACGTTATACGTTTTATCGTTATACTACATAACGTTATACGTTATAACGTAAAAGTACATAACGTTATACGTTATAACGTAAAAGTACATAACGATATACGTTATAACCTAATGCTACATAACGTTATACGTTACATCGTAATACTACGTAACGTTATACCTTATAACGCAATACTACATAACGTTATACGTTATAACATTATAGTACATAACGTTATACGTTATAACGTAATGCTACATAACGGTATACGTTATATCGTAATACTACATAACGTTAACGTTATATCGTGATACTACATAACGTTATACGCTATAACGTAATGGTACATAACGTAATACGTTATAACATAATAGTTCATAACGTTATACGTTATAACCTAATGCTACATATCGTTATACGTTACATCGTAATACTACGTAACGTTATACCTTATAGCGCAATACTACATAACGTTATACGTTATAACATAATAGTACATAACGTTATACGTTATAACGTAATGCTACATAACGTTATACGTTTTATCGTTATACTACATAACGTTATACGTTATAACGTAAAAGTACATAACGTTATACGTTATAACCTATTGCTACATAACTTTATACGTTACATCGTAATACTACGCAACGTTATAGCTTATAACGCAATAGTACATAACCTTATACGTTATAACATAATAGTACATAACATTATACGTTATAAGCTAATGCTACATAACGTTATACGTTATATCGTAATACTACATAACTTTATACGTTATAACACAATAGTACATAACGTTATACGTTATAAGCTAATGCTACATAACGTTATATGTTATATCG
>NW_025219985.1:1729015-1731056 GCF_014825855.1 Bombus pyrosoma | reverse complement strand
ACGTTATGTAGCATTAGCTTATAACGTATAACTTTATGTACTATTACGCTGTAACGTATAACGTTGTGTAGCATTAGGATATAACGTATAACGTTATGTGGTATTTCGTTATAACGTATAACGTTATATTAATACTTTATAACGTTTAACGTCGTGTAGTATAACGTTATAACGTATGACATAATGTAGTATTACTGTAAAACGTATGACGTTATGTGGCATTACGATATAACATATAACGTTATGTAGCATTAGGTTATAACGCATAACGTTATGTACTATTGTGTTATATCGTATAACGTTATGTAGTATTACGATATAACGTATAACGTTATGTAGCATTAGGTTATAAAGTATAACGTTATGTAGTATAACGATGTAACGTATAACGTTATGTAGCATTAGGTTATTACGTATAACGTTATGTACTATTATGTTTTAACGTATATCGTTATGTAATATTACGTTATTGCGTATAACGTTATGTAGTATAACGATGGAACGTATAACGTTATGTAGCATTAGGTTATTACGTATAACGTTATGTACTATTATGTTATAACGTATAACGATATGTAATATTACGTTATAGCGTATAACGTTATGTAGTATAACGATGTAACGTATAACGTTATGTAGCATTAGGTTATAACGTATAACGTTATGTACTATTATGTTACAACGTATAACGTTATGTACTATTACGGTATAGCGTATAACGTTATGTAGTATAACGATAAAACGTATGACGCTATGTAGTATAACGATATAACCTATAACGTTATGTAGTATTACGATATAACGTATAACGTTGTGTAGCATTAGGTTATAACGTATAACGTTATGTACTATTGTGTTATAACGTATAACGTTATGTAGTATTATGATATAACGTATAACGTTATGTAGCATTAGCTTATAATGTATAACGTTATTTACTATTATGTTATAACGTATAACGTTATGTGCTATTACGTTATATCGTATAACGTTATGTAGTATTACGATATAACGTATAATGTTATACAGTATAACGATATAACGTATAACGTTATGTAGTATTACAATATAACATATAACGTTATACAGTATAACGATATAACGTATAACGTTATGTAGAATTACGATATAACGTATAACGTTGTGTAGTATTTGGTTATAACTTATAACGTTAGGTACTATTACGTTATAACGTATAACGTTATGTAGTATCACGATATAACGTATAAAGTTATACATTATAACGATTTAACGTATAACGCTATATAGTATAACGATATAACGTATAACGTTATGTAGTATTACGATGTAACGTATAACGTTGTGTAGCATTAGGTTATAGCGTATAACGTTATGTACTATTGTGTTATAGCTTATAACGTTATGCACTATTATGTTATAACGTATAGCGTTATGTAGAATTACGATATAACGTATAACGTTATGTAGCATTAGGTTATAATGAATAACGTTATTATTATTATGTTATAACGTATAACGTTATGTACTATTACGCTATAACGTATAACGTTATGTAGTATCTCGATATAACGTATAACGTTATACATTATGACGATATAACGTATAACGTTATGTAGTATTACGATATAACGTATAACGTTATGTAGCATTAGGTTATAACGCATAACGTTACGTACCATTGTGTTATAACGTATAACGTTATGTAGTATTACGATATAGCGTATAACGTTATGTAGCATTAGCTTATAACGTATAACGTTATGTACTATCACGATCCAACGTATAATGTTATGTAGTATTACGTTATAACGTATATCGTTATACTGTAATACTTTATAACGTTTAACGTCATGGAGTATGACGTTATAACGTATGACATAATGTAGTATTACTGTATAACGTAAGACGTTATGTGGCATTACGATATAACCTATAACGTTATGTAGCATTAGGTTATAACGCATAACGTTATGTATTATTGTGTTATAACGTATAACGTTATGTAGTATTACGATATAGCGTATGACGTTATGTAGCATTAGCTTATAACGTATAACGT
>NW_025219985.1:1726837-1728515 GCF_014825855.1 Bombus pyrosoma | reverse complement strand
TTATAACACAATAGTACATAACGTTATACGTTATAACCTAATGCTACATAAAGTTATACGTTATAACACAATAGTACATAACGTTATGCGTTATAACCTAATGCTACATAACGTTATACGTTATATCGTAATGCCACATTTCGTCTTACGTTATACAGTAGTACTACATTATGTCATACGTTATAACGTTATACTACATGACGTTAAACGTTATAAAGTATTACAATATAACGTTATACGTTATAACGTAATACTACATAACATTATACGTTAGAGCGTAATAGTACATAACGTTATACGTTATAAGCTAATGCTACATAACGTCATACGCTATTACGTAATACCACATAACGTTATACGTTATAACACAATAATACATAACGTTATACGTTATAACCTAATGCTACATAACGTTATACGTCATAACGTAATACTACATAACGTTATACGTCATAACACAATAGTACATAACGTTATACATTATAACCTAATGTTACATAACGTTATACGTTATATCGTAATACTACATAACGTTTTAAGTTATAACACAATACTACATAACGTTATACATTATAACCTAATACTACATAACGTTATACGTTATAACATAATAGTACATAACGTTATGCGTTATAACCTAATGCTACATAACGTTATACGTTATATCGTAATGCCACATAACGTCTTACGTTATACAGTAATACTACATTATGTCATCCGTTATAACGTTATACTACATGACGTTAAACGTTATAAAGTATTACAATATAACGTTATACGTTATAACGTAATACTACATAACATTATACATTAGAGCGTAATAGTACATAACGTTATACTTTATAACACAATAGTACATAACGTTATGCGTTATAACCTAATGCTACATAACGTTATACGTTATATCGTAATACTACATAACGTTATACGTTATATCGTTATACTGTATAACCTTATGCGTTATATCGTGATACTACATAACGTTATACGTCATAACGTAATACTACATAACGTTATACGTCATAACACAATAGTACATAACGTTATACATTATAACCTAATGCTACATAACGTTATACGTTATATCGTTATACTATATAACGTTATACGTTTTATCGTTATTCTACATAACGTTATATGTTATATCGTTATACTATATAACGTTATACGTTATATCGTAATACTACATAACGTTATACGTTATAACATAATAGTACATAACGTTATGCGTTATAACCTAATGCTACATAACGTTATACGTTATATCATAATGCCACATAACGTCTTACGTTATACAGTAATACTACATTATGTCATACGTTATAACGTTATACTACATGACGTTAAACGTTATAAAGTATTACAATATAACGTTATACGTTATTACGTAGTACTACATAACATTATACGTTAGAGCGTAATAGTACATAACGCTATACCTTATAAGCTAATGCTACATAACGTTATACGCTATGTCGTAATACTACATAACGTTATACGTTATAACACATTAGTACATAACGTTATGCGTTATAACCTAATGCTACATAACGTTATACGTTATATCGTTATAATGTATAACGTTATACGTTATATCGTGATACTACATAACGTTATACGTTATAACGTAATTGTACATAACGTTATACGTTATAACATAATAATAATAACGTTATTC
>NW_025219985.1:1725252-1726337 GCF_014825855.1 Bombus pyrosoma | reverse complement strand
ACGTTATAACGTAATACTATATAACGTTATACGTTATAACGTAATGCTATATAACGTTATACGTTATAACGTAAAGCTATATAACGTTATACGTTATATCGTAATGCTACATAGCGTTATACGTTATACCGTAATACTACATAACGTTACACATTATTACGTAATACTACATAACGTTATACGTTATATCGTAAGGCTACATAACGTTATACGTTATATCATAGTGCTATATACCGTTATACGTTATGAAGTAATACTATATAACGTTATACGTTATAACGTAATGCTATATAACGTTATACGTTATATCGTGATGCTACATATCGTTATACGTTATAACGTAATACAATATAACGTTATACGTTATAACGTAATGCTATATAACGTTATACGTTATAACGTATAGCTATATAACGTTATACGTTATATCGCAATGCTACATAGCGTTATACGTTATACCGTAATACCACATAACGTTACACGTTATTACGTAATACTACATAACGTTATACGTTATATCGTAAGTCTATATAACGTTATACGTTATATCATAATGCTACATAACGTTATACGTTATGAAGTAATACTATATAACGTTATACGCTATAGCGTAATGCTATATAACGTTATACGTTATACCGTGATGCTACATAACGTTACACGTTATTACGTAATACTACATAACGTTATACGTTATATCGTAAGTCTATATAACGTTATACGTTATATCATAATGCTACATAACGTTATACGTTATGAAGTAATACTATATAACGTTATACGTTATAGCGTAATGCTATATAACGTTATACGTTATATCGTGATGCTACATATCGTTATACGTTATAACGTAATACTATATAACGTTATACATTATTAAGTAGTACTATATAACGTTATACGTTATATCGTAATGCTACATAGCGTTATACGTTATGCCGTAATACTACATAACGTTACACATTATTACGTAATACTACATAACGTTATACGTTACATCGTAAGGCTGTATAACGTTATACGTTATATCATAATGCTCCATAACGTTATACGTTATGAAGTAATACTATATAACGTTATACGTT
>NW_025219985.1:1723745-1724752 GCF_014825855.1 Bombus pyrosoma | reverse complement strand
GTTATAACGTAATACCATATAACGTTATACGTTATAAGCTGATAGTATATAGCGTCATACGTTATAATGTAATACTATATAACGTTATACGTTATAAGCTAATATTATATCTCGTTATGCGTTATAATGTGAAACTACATAACGTAATATGTTATATCGTAGAAACACATAACGTTATACGTTATAACGTAATGCTATACAACGTTATACGCTATAACGTAATACTACATAACGTTATACGTTATAAGTTAATAGTATATGACGTTATACGTTATAATGTAATACTACATGACGTAATACGTTATATCGTAATACCACATACCGTTATACGTTATAATGTAATGCTATATAACGTTATACGTTATAACGTAATACTACATAATGTTATACGTCATAAGCTAATAGTATATAACGTTATACGTTATAATGTAATACCACCTAACGTAATACGTTATATCGTAATACCACATAACGTTATACGTTATAACGTAATGCTATATAACGTTATACGCTATAACGTAATACTATATAATGTTATACGTCATAAGCTAATAGTATATAACGTTATACGTTATAATGTAGTACTACATAACGTAATACGTTATATGGTAATACCACATAACGTTATACGCTATAACGTAATGCTATATAACGTTATACGCTATAACGTAATATTACATAACGTTATACGTTATAAGCTAATAGTATATAACGTTATACGTTATAATGTAATACTACATAACGTAATACGTTATATCGTAATACCACATACCGTTATACGTTATATTGTAATGCTATATAACGTTACACGTTATAACGTAATACTATATAATGTTATACGTCATAAGCTAATAGTATATAACGTTATACGTTATAATGTAATACTACATAAAGTAATACGATATGTCGTAATACCACATGACGTTATACGTTATAACGTAATACCATATAACGTTATACGTTATAAGCTGATAGTATATAGCGTCATACGTTATAATGTAATACTA
>NW_025219985.1:1720159-1723245 GCF_014825855.1 Bombus pyrosoma | reverse complement strand
ACGTATAACGTTATGTACTATTGTGTTATAACATATAACGTTATGTAGTATTACGATATGACGTATAACGTTATGTAGCATTAGGTTATAACGTACAACGTTATATACTATTGTGCTATAACTTGTAACGTTATGCACTATTATGTTATAGCGTATAACGTAATGTAGTATTACGATAAAACGTATAACGTTATATAGTATAACGATACAACGTATAACGTTATGTAGTATTACGGTATAACGTATAACGTTATGTAGCATTAGGTTATAACTTATAACGTTATGTACTATTGTGTTATAACTTATAACGTTGTGTAGTAGTACGATATAACGTATAACGTTATGTAGCATTAGGTTATTACGTATAACGTTATGTACTATTGTGTTATAACGTATAACGTTATGTACTATTACGATATAGCGTATAACGTTATGTAGTATAACGATAAGACGTATAACGCTATATAGTATAACGATATAACGTATAACGTTATGTAGTATTACGATGTAACGTATAACGTTGTGTAGCATTAGGTTATAACGTATAACGTTATGTACTATTGTGTTATAACTTATAACGTTATGCACTATTATGTTATAACGTATAACGTTATGTAGTATTACGATATAACGTATAACGTTATGTAGCATTAGCTTATAACGTATAACGTGACGTACTATTGTGTTATAACGTATAACGTTATGTACTATTCTGTTATAACGTATAACGTTATGCAGTATTACGATATAACGTATAACGTTTTGTAGCAAGAGGTTATAACGTATAACGTTATATACTATTATGTTATGATGTATAACGTTATGTACTATTACGTTGTAGCGTAGAACGTTATGTAGTATAACGATGTAACGTATAACGTTATGTAGCATTAGGTCATAACGTATAACGTTATGTACTATTATGTTATAACGTATAACGTTATGTACTATTACGCTCTAACGTATAATGTTATGTAGTATTACGTTATAACGTATAACGTTATATTGTAATACTTTATAACGTTTAACGTCATGTAGTATTACGATATAACGTAAAACGTTATGTAGCATTAGGTTATAACGTATAACGTTATGTACTATTATGTTATAACGTATAACGTTATGTAGTATTACGATATAACGTATAACGTTGTGTAGCATTAGGTTATAACGTATAACGTTATGTAGTATAACGATGTAAAGTATAACGTTATGTAGCATTAGGTTATAACGTATAACGTTATGTTCTATTACGCTCTAACGTATAATGTTATGTAGTATTACGTTATAACGTATAACGTTATATAGTAATACTTTATAACGTTTAACGTCATGTAGTATAACGTTATAACGTATGACATAATGTAGTATTACTGTATAACGTATGACGTTATGTAGCATTAGGTTATAACGCATAACGTTATGTACTATTGTGTTATAACGTATAGCGTTATGTACTATTACGCTCTAACGTATAATGTTATGTAGTATTTCGTTATAACGTATAACGTTATATTGTAATACTTTATAACGTTTAACGTCATGTAGTATAACGTTATAACGTATGACATAATGTAGTATTACTGTATAACGTATGGCGTTATGTGGCATTACTATATAACGTATAACTTTATGTAGCATTAGGTTATAACGCATAACGTTGTGTAGTATTACGATATAACGTATAACGTTGTGTAGCATTAGGATATAACGTATAACGTTATGTAGTATTACGATATAACGTATAACGATATGTTGCATTAGGTTATAACGCATAACGTTATGTACTATTGTGTTATAACGTATAACGTTATGTGGTATTACGATATAACGTATAACGTTATGTAGCATTAGCTTATAACGTATAACGTTATGTAGTATAACGATGTAACGTATAACGTTATGTAGCGTTAGGTTATTACGTATAACGTTATGTACTATTATGTTATAACGTATAACGTTATGTAATATTACGTTATAGCGTATAACGATATGTAGTATAACGATGGAACGTACAACGTTATGTAGCATTAGGTTATTACGTATAACGTTATGTACTATTATGTTATAACGTATAACGTTATGTAGTATTACGATGTAACGTATAACGTTGTGTTGCAAGAGGTTATAACGTATAACGTTATGTACTATTGTGTTATAACGTATAACGTTATGTACTATTATGTTATAACGTATAACGTTATGTAGTATTACGATATAACGTATAACGTTATGTAGCAAGAGGTTATAACGTATAACGTTATGTACTATTATGTTATGACGTGTAACGTTATGTACTATTACGTTATAGCGTAGAACGTTATGTAGTATATCGATGTAACGTATAACGTTATGTAGCATTAGGTTATAACGTATAACGTTATGTATTATTATGTTACAACGTATAACGTCATGTACTATTACGCTCTAACGTATAATGTTATGTAGTATTACGTTATAACGTATAACGTTATATTGTAATACTTTATAACGTTTAACGTCATGTAGTATAACGTTATAACGTATGACATAATGTAGTATTACTGTATAACGTATGACGTTATGTAGCATTAGGTTATAACGCATAACGTTATGTACTATTGTGTTATAACGTATAGCGTTATGTACAATTACGCTCTAACGTATAATGTTATGTAGTATTTCGTTATAACGTGTAACGTTATATTGTAATACTTTATAACGTTTAACGTCATGCAGTATAACGATATAACGTATGACATAATGTAGTATTACTGTATAACGTATGGCGTTATGTGGCATTGCGATATAACGTATAACGTTATGTAGCATTAGGTTATAACGCATAACGTTATGTACTATTGTGTGATAACGTATAACGTTATGAAGTATTACGATATAACGTATAACGTTATGTAGCATTAGCTTATAACGTATAACTTTATGTACTATTACGCTGTAACGTATAACGTTGTGTAGCATTAGGATATAACGTATAACGTTATGTGGTATTTCGTTATAACGTATAACGTTATATTAATACTTTATAACGTTTAACGTCGTGTAGTATAACGTTATAACGTATGACATAATGTAGTATTACTGTA
>NW_025219985.1:1718319-1719659 GCF_014825855.1 Bombus pyrosoma | reverse complement strand
ACTATATAACGTTATACGTTTTATCGTAATACTACATTACGTTATACGCTATAACATAATAGTGCATAACGTTACAAGTTATAGCACAATAGTATATAACGTTGTACGTTATAACCTAATGCTACATAACGTTATACGTCATATCGTAATACTACATAACGTTATATGTTATAACACAATAGTACATAACGTTATACGTTATAACCTAATGCTACACAACGTTATACGTTATATAGTAATACTACATAACGTTATACGTTATAACGTAATAGTACATAACGTTATACGTAATAACCTAATGCTACATAACGTTATACGTTCCATCGTTATACTACATAACGTTATACGCAATAACGTAATATTACATAACGATATACGTTATAACATAATAGTACATAACGTTATACGTAATAACCTAATGCTACATAACGTTATACGTTACATCGTTATACTACATAACGTTATACTTTATAACCTAATGCTACATAACGTTATACGTTATATCGTAATACTACATAACGTTATACGTTATAACACAATAGTACATAACGTTATGCGTTATAACCTAATGCTACATAACGTTATATGTTATATCGTAATGCCACATAACGTCATACGTTATACAGTAATACTACATTAAGTCATACGTTATAACGTTATTCTACACGACGTTAAACGTTATAAAGTATTAATATAACGTTATACGTTTTAACGAAATACCACATAACGTTATACGTTATATCCTAATGCTACACAACGTTATACGTTACAGCGTAATAGTACATAAAGTTATACGTTATAAGCTAATGCTACATAACGTTATACGTTATATCGTAATACTTCATAACGTTATACGTTATAACACAATAGTACATAACGTTATGCGTTATAACCTAATGCTACATAACGTTATACGTTATATCGTAATGCCACATAACGCCATACGTTATACAGTAATACTACATTATGTCATACGTTATATCGTTATACTACATGACGTTAAACGTTATAAAGTATTACAATATAACGTTATACGTTATAACGAAATACTACATAACATTATACGTTAGAGCGTAATTGTACATAACGCTATACGTTATAACACAATAGTACATAACGTTATGCGTTATAACCTAATGCTACATAACGTCATACGTTATACAGTAATACTACATTATGTCATACGTTATAACGTTATACTACATGACGTTAAACGTTATAAAGTATTACAATATAACGTTATACGTTATAACGTAATACTACATAACATTATACGTTAGAGCGTAATAGTACATAACGTTATACGTTATAACATAATAGTACATAACGTTATACGTTAT
>NW_025219985.1:1716328-1717819 GCF_014825855.1 Bombus pyrosoma | reverse complement strand
GTTATAACGTATAACGTTATGTAGTATTACGATATAACGTATAACGTTTTGTAGCATTAGGTTATAACGTATAACGTTATGTACTATTATGTTATAACGTATAACGATATGTAATATTACGTTATAGCGTATAACGTTATGTACTATTGAGTTATAACGTATAACATTATGTAGAATTACGATATAACGTATAATGTTATGTAGCATTAGGTTATAACGAATAACGTTATTATTATTATGTTATAACGTATAACGTTATGTACTATTACGTTATAACGTATAACGTTATGTAGTATCACGATATAACGTATAACGTTAGACATTATAACGATATAACGTATAACGTTATGTAGCATTAGGTTATAACGCATAACGTTATGTACTATTGTGCTATAACGTATAACGTTATGTAGTATTACGATATAGCGTATAACGTTATGTAGCATTAGCTTATAACGTATAACGTTATGTACTATTACGCTCTAACGTATAATGTTATGTAGTACTACGAAATAACGTATAACGTTATATTGTAATACTTTATATCGTTTAACGTCATGTAGTATAGCGTTATAACGTATGACATAATGTAGTATTACTGTATAACGTAAGACGTTATGTGGCATTACGATATAACGTATAACGTTATGTAGCATTAGGTTGTAACGCATAACGTTATGTACTATTATGTTATAACGTATAACGTTATGTAGTATTACGATATAACGTATAACGTTATGTAGCATTATGTTATAACGTATAACGTTATGTAGTATTACGATATAACGTATAACGTCATACAGTATAACGATATAACGTATAACGATATGTAGTATTACAATATAACATATAACGTTATACAGTATAAGGATATAACGTATAACGATATGTAGTATTACGATATAACGTATAACGTTATGTACTATTATGTTATAACGTATAACGTTATGTAGAATTACGATATAACGTATAACGTTATGTAGCATTAGGTTATAATGAATAACGTTATTATTATTATGTTATAACGTATAACGTTATGTACTATTACGTTATAACGTATAACGTTATGTAGTATCTCGATATAACGTATAACGTTATACATTATGACGATATAACGTATAACGTTATGTAGTATTACGATATAACGTATAACGTTATGTAGCATTAGGATATTACGCATAACGTTACATACCATTGTGTTATAACGTATAACGTTATGTAGTATTACGATATAGCGTATAACGTTATGTAGCATTAGCTTATAACGTATAACGTTATGTACTATCACGCTCTAACGTATAATGTTATGTAGTATTACGTTATAACGTATAACGTTATACTGTAATACTTTATAACGTTTAACGTCATGTAGTATAACGTTATAACGTATGACATAATGTAGTATTACTGTATAACGTAAGACGTTATGTGGCATTACGATATAACCTATAACGTTATGTAGCATTAGGTTATAACGCATAACGTTATGTA
>NW_025219985.1:1714029-1715828 GCF_014825855.1 Bombus pyrosoma | reverse complement strand
TAACGTATAACGTAATGTAGCATTATGTTATAACGTATAACGTTATGTACTATTGTGTTATAACGTATAACGTTATGTAGTATTACGATATAACGTATAACGTTATGTAGCATTAGGTTATAACGTATAACGTTATGTACTATTATGTTATAACGTATAACGTTATGTACTATTACGTTATAGCGTATAACGTTATGTAATATAACGATAAAACGTATGACGCTATGTAGTATAACGATATAACCTTTAACGTTATGTAGTATTACGATAAAACGTATGACGCTATGTAGTATAACGATATAACGTTTAACGTTATGTAGTATTAAGATATAACGTATAACGTTATGTAGCATTAGGTTATAACGTATAACGTTATGTACTATTGTGTTATAACGTATATCGTTATGTAGTATAACGATATAACGTATAACGTTATGTAGCATTAGGTTATAACGTATAACGTTATGTACTATTTTGTTATAACGTAAAAGGTTATGTACTATTACGTTATAGCGTATAACGTTATGTAGTACTACGATAAAACGTATGACGCTATGTAGTATAACGATATAACGTATAACGATATGTAGTATTACGATATAACGTATAACGTTATGTAGTATTACGATATAACGTATAACGTTATGTAGCATTAGGTTATAACGTATAACGTTATGTACTATTGTGTTATAACGTATATCGTTATGTAGTATAACGATATAACGTATAACGTTATGTAGCATTAGGTTATAACGTATAACGTTATGTACTACTTTGTTATAACGTAAAAGGTTATGTACTATTACGTTATAGCGTATAACGTTATGTAGTATTACGATAAAACGTATGACGCTATGTAGTATAACGATATAACGTATAACGATATGTAGTAATACGATATAACGTATAACGTTATGTAGCATTAAGTTATAACATATAACGTTATGTACTGTTATGTTATAACGTATAACGTTATGTACTGTTATGTTATAACGTATAACGTTATGTACTATTACGTTATAGCGTATAACGTTATGTAGTATAACGATAAAACGTATAACGTTATATAGTATATCGATAAAACGTATAACATTATATAGTATAACGATATAACGTATAACGTTATGTACCATTAGGTTATAATGTATAACGTTATGTACTATTGTGTTATAACGTATAACGTTATGTAGTATGACGGTAAGACGTATAACCTTATGTAGCATTACTTTATAACGTATAAAGTTATGTACTATTATGTTATAACGTATAACGTTATGTACTATTGTGTTATAACGTATAACGTTATGTAGTATTACGATATAACGTATAACGTTTCGTATCACTAGGTTATAACGTATAATGTTATGTACTATTGTGTTATAACGTATAACGTTATGTAGTATTACGATATAACGTATAACGTTATGTAGCATTAGGTTATAACGTATAACGTTATGTACTATTATGTTATAACGTATAACGTTATGGACTA
Source organism: Bombus pyrosoma (assembly GCF_014825855.1). Classification (NCBI taxonomy): domain Eukaryota; kingdom Metazoa; phylum Arthropoda; class Insecta; order Hymenoptera; family Apidae; genus Bombus; species Bombus pyrosoma. The sequence goes on along the minus strand of NW_025219985.1, from coordinate 1,714,336 downwards.
TTACGTTATAGCGTATAACGTTATGTAGTATAACGATAAAACGTATGACGCTATGTAGTATAACGATATAACGTTTAACGTTATGTAGTATTACGTTATAGCGTATAACGTTATGTAGTATAACGACATAACGTATAACGTTATATAGTATAACGATATAACGGATAACGTTGTATAGTATTACGATATAACGTATAACGTTTCGTAGCATTAGGTTATAACGTATAATGTTATGTACTATTGTGTTATAACGTATAACGTTATGTACTATTATGTTATAACGTATAACGTTATGTACTATTGTGGT
>NW_025219985.1:1711129-1713529 GCF_014825855.1 Bombus pyrosoma | reverse complement strand
TGCTACGATATAACGTATGACGTTATGTGGTGTAGAGATATGACAAATAACGTCATATAACAATACGATATAACGTATAACGTCATATAGCAATACGATATAACGTTTAACGTTATGTGGTGTTACGATATGACATATAACGTTACACAGTATTACGTTATAACGTATAACGTTATGTGGTAGTAGGATATGACGTATAACGTAATGTAGTTTTAGGATATAACGTATTACGTTATGTAGTATTACGATATGACGTATAACGTAATGTAATATTAGAATATAACGTATAACGTCATGTATCAATACGATATGACGTATAACGTTATATCGTATTACGTTATAACGTATAACGTTATGTGGTATTACGATATAATGTATAACGTTATGTGGTATTACGATGTAACGTATTACGTTATGGGGTTTTCCGATATGACGTACAACGTAATGTAGTATTAGAATATAACGTATATCGTCATATAGCAATACGATATAACGTATAACGTTATGTGGTACTACCATATAACGTATAAGGTTATGTGGTGTTGCGATATGACATATAACGTCATATAACAATACGATTTAACGTATAACGGTATGTGGTGTTACGATATGACATATAACGTTACATAGTATTACGTTCTAACGTATAACGTTATGTGGTAGTACGATATGACGTATACCGTAATGTAGTTTTCGGATATAACGTACAACGTTATATAGTATTACGATATAACGTATATCGTTATGTGTTACTACCATATAACGTATCACGTTATGTGGTGTTACGATATGACGTATAACGTAATGTAGTACTAGAATATATCGTATAACGTCATATAGCAATACGATATGACGTAAAACGTCATATATCAATACGATATGACGTATAACGTCATACAACAATACGATATGACGTATGACGTTATATCGTATTACGCTATAACGTATAACGTTATGTGGTATTACGATATCACGTATAACGTTATCTGGTATTACGATGTAACGTATAACGTTATGTGGTACTACGATATAACGTATAACGTTATGTGGTGTTACGATATGACGTATAACGTAATCTAGTACTAGAATATAACGTATAACGTCATATAGCAATACGACATGACGTATAACGTTATGTGGTATTACGATATGACGTATAACGACATATATCAATACGATATGACGTATAACGTCATATAACAATACGATATGACGTATAACGTTATATAGTATTACGATATAACGTATAACGTCATATATCAATACGATATGACGTATAACGTTATATCGTATTACTTTATATCTTATAACGTTATGTGGTATTACGATATCACGTATAACGTTATGTGGTATTACGATGTAACGTATAACGTTATGTGGTACAACGATATAACGTATAACGTTATGTGGTATTACGATATGACGTATAACGTAATGTAGTATTAGAATATAACGTATAACGTCATATAGCAATACGTTATGTGGTGTTACGATATGACGTATAACGTTATATAGTATTACGATATAACGTATAACGTCATATATCAACACGATATGACGTATAACGTTATATGGTATTACGTTATAACGTATAACGTTATGTCGTATTACGATATCATGTATAACGTTATATAGAATTACGTTATAACGTATTCCGTTATGTGGTATTACGATATGACGTATATCGTAATGTAGTATTAGGATACAACGTATAACGTTATCTGGTATAACGATATAACGTATAACGTCATATAGCAAGGCGATATAGCGTATAACGTAATGTGGTGTTGCTATATGACGTATAACGTTATATAGAATTACGTTATAACGTATAACGTTATGTGGTATTACGATATGACGTATGACGTAATGTAGTATTGGGATATAACGTATATCGTTATATAGCAATACGATATAACGTATAACGTTATGTGGTAATACGATATAACGTATAACGTTATGTGGTAGTACGACATGTCGTATAACGTAATGTAGTTTTAGGATATAAAGTATAACGTTATGTGGTGCTACGATATAACGAATAACGTTATGTGGTGTAATGTAGTTTTAGGATATAACGTACAAAGTTATATAGTATTACGATATAACGTATATCGTTATGTGTTACTACCATATAACGTATAACGTTATGTGGTACTACGATATAACGTATAACGTTATGTGGTGTTACGATATGACGTATAACGTTATGTGGTATTACGATATGACGTATAACGTAATGTAGTATTAGAATATAACGTATAACGTCATATAGCAATACGATATAACGTATAACGTTATGTGGTGTTACGATATGACGTATAACGTTATATAGTATTACGATATAACGTATAACGTCATATATCAACACGATATGACGTATAACGTTATATGGTATTA
>NW_025219985.1:1706435-1710629 GCF_014825855.1 Bombus pyrosoma | reverse complement strand
ATGTAGCATTATGTTATAACGTATAACGTTATGTACTATTGTGTTATAACGTATAACGTTATGTAGTATTACGATATAACGTATAACGTTATGTAGCATTAGGTTATAACGTATAAGGTTATGTAGTATTACGATGTAACGTATAACGTTATGTAGTATAACGATATACCGAATAACATTATATTGTATAACGATATAATGTATAACGTTATGTCATATTACGTTATAACGTATAACGTTATGTAGTATTACGTTGTAACGTGTAACGATATGTAGTATTACGATATAACGTATAACGTTATGTAGCATTATGTTATAACGTATAACGATATGTACTATTGTGTTATAACGTATAACTTTATGTAGCATTTCGTTATAACGGATGACGTTATGTAGCATTACGTTATAACGTATGACGTTATGTACTATTACACTATAACGTATAACGTTGTGTACTATTATGTTATATCGGATAACGTTATGTACTATTACGTTATAACGTATAACGTTATATAGTGTAACGAAATAACGTGTAACGTTATGTAGTATAACGTTATAACGTATAAGGTTATGTAGTATTGCGTTATAAAGTATAACGTTATGTAGCATTACGTTATAACGTATGACGTTATGTACTATTACACTATAACGTATAACGTTGTGTACTATTGTGTTATAACGTATAACGTTATGTACTATTACGTTATAACGTATAACGTTATATAGTGTAACGAAATAACGTGTAACGTTATGTAGTATAACGTTATAACGTATAAGGTTATGTAGTATTGCGTTATAAAGTATAACGTTATGTAGCATTACGTTATATCGTATAACTTTACGTAGTATTACGATGTAACGCATAACGTTATGTACTGTTATGTTATAACTTATAACGTTATGTAGTATTACGATATAACGCATATCGTTATGTAGCATTAGATTATAACGTACAACGTTATGCACTATTATGTTATAACGGATAACGTTATGTACTATTGCGTTCTAATGTATAACGTTACGTAGTATTACGATATAACATATAACGTTATGTAACATTAGGTTTTAACGTATAACGTTATGTACTATTACGTTATAACGTATAACGTTATGTAGTATAACGATTAAACTTTTAACGTTATATAGTATAACGGTATAACGTATAACGTTATGTAGCATTACGATATAACGTGTAACGTTATGTAGTATTACGTTATGACGTATAACGTTATGTAGTATTACGTTATGACGTATAGCGATATATAGTATTACGCTATAACGTATAACGTTATATGGTATTACGATATAACGAATATCGTTATGTAGCATTAGATCATAACGTACATCGTTATGTACTATTATGTTATAACGGATAATGTTATGTACTAATGCGTTATAATGTATAACGTTACGTAGTGTTACGATATAACATATAACGTTATGTAGCATTACGTTATATCATCTAACGTTATGTAGCATTACGTTTTAACGCATAACGTTATGTACTATTATGTTATAACGTATAACGTTATGTAGTATTACGATATAACGTATATCGTTATGTAGCATTAGATTATATCGTACATCGTTATGTACTATTATGTTATAACGGATAATGTTATGTACTAATGCGTTATAATGTATAAAGTTACGTAGTGTTACGATATAACATATAACGTTATGTAGCATTACGTTATATCATCTAACGTTATGTCGCATTACGTTATAACGTATAACGTTATGTAGCATTAGGTTATAATTTATAACATTATGTACTATTGTGTTATAACGTACAACGTTATGTACTATTACGTTATAACGTATAACTTTATATAGTGTAACGATATAACGTGTAATGTTATGTAGTATATCGATATAACGTATGACGTTATGCAGCATTACGTTATAACGTATGACGTTATGTACTATTACACTATAACGTTTAACGTTATGTAGCATTATGTTATAACGTATAACGTTATGTACTGTTATGTTATAACGTATAACGTTATGTATTATTACGATATAACGTATTTCGTTATGTAGCAGTAGATTATAACTTATAACGTTATGTACTATTATGTTATAACGTATAACGTTATGTACTATTGTGTTATAACGTATAACGTTATGTAGCATTTGGTTATAACGTATGACGTTATGTACTATTGTGCTATAACGTATTACGTTATGTAGTATCACGATATAACGTATAGCGTTATGTAGCATTAGCTTATAACGTATAACTTTATGCACTATTATGTTATAACGTATAACGTTATGTACTATTGCGTTACAAGGTATAACGTTACGTAGTATTACGATGTAACGTATAACGTTATGTACTGTTATGTTATAACGTATAACGTTACGTAGTATTACGATATAACACATAACGTTATGTAGCATTAGGTTATAGCGTATAACGTTATGTACTATTATGTTATAACGTATAACGATATGTAGTATTAAGATATAACGTATAACGTTATGTAGCATTAGGTTATAATTTATAACATTATGTATTATTACGATATAACGTATATCGTTATGTAGAAGTAGATTATAACTTATAACGTTATGTACTATTATGTTATAACGGATAACGTTATGTACAATTGCGTTATAATGTATAACGTTACGTAGTATTACGATATAACATATAACGTTATGTAACATTACGTTATAACGTATGACGTTATGTACTATTACACTATAACGTATAACGTTATGTTGTATTACGTTATAACGTATAACTTTATGTAGTATAACGATAAGACGTATAACGTTATATAGTTTAACGATATAACGTGTAACGTTATATAGAATAACGATATTGCCTATAACGTTATGTAGTATTACGTTATAACGTATAACGTTATGTGGCATTACGATATATCGTATAACGTTATGTAGTATAACGATATAATGAATAACGTTATATTGTACAACGATATAACCTATAACGTTATGTTGTATTACGATATAACGTATAACGTTATGTAGTATTACGATATAGCGTGTAACGCTATGGAGTATTATGTTATGACGTATAACGTTATGTAGCATGAGGTTATGACGTATAACTTTATGTACTATTATGTTATAACGTATAACGTTGTGTACTATTACGTTATAACGTGTACGTTATGTAGTATTATGTTATGACGTATAACGTTATGTAGCATTAAGTTATAACGTTTAACGTTATGTATTATTATGTTATTTCGTATAACGTTATGTACTATTACGTTGTAACGCATGACGTTATGTAGTATTACGTTATAACGTATAAGGTTATAGGCTATTACGATATGACGTAAAACGTTATGTACTACTACGTTATAACATATCACGTTATGTAGTGCAAGGATAAAACGTGTAACGTTATATAGTATAACGATATAACGTATAACATTATGTAGTATTACGATATGGCGTATAACGTTATGTAGCATTAGGTTATAACGTATAACGTTATGTACTATTATGTTATACCGTATAACGTTATGTAGTATTACATTATAACGTATAACGTTATGTAGTGCATCGATATAACGAATAACGATATATAGTATAACGATGTAGCCTATAACGTTTTGTATTATTACGATATAACGTATAACGTTATGTGGCATTGCGTTATAACATATAACGTTATGTATTATTACGTTATAACGTATAACGTTGTGTACTATTACGTTATAACGTATACGTTATGTACTATTATGTTATAACGTATAACGTTACGTAGTATTACGATATAACGTACATCGTTATGTAGCATCAGATTATAACGTACATCGTTATGTACTATTATGTTATAAGGGATAATGTTATGTACTAATGCGTTATAATGTATAACGTTACGTAGTGTTACGATATAACATATAATGTTATGTAGCATTAGGTTATAACGTATAACGTGAGGTACTATTATGTTATAACGTATAACGATATGCAGTATTACGATATAACGTATAACGTTATGTTGTATTAGATTATAATGTATAACATTATGTACTATTGTGTTATACCGTATAACGTTATGTACTATAACATTAGAACGTATAACGTTATGTAGTACAACGATAAAACGTATAACGTTATGTAGCATTATGTTATAACGTATAACGTTATGTACTGTTACGTTATAACGAATAACGTTATGTAGTATAACGTTATGTAGTAGTA
>NW_025219985.1:1704203-1705935 GCF_014825855.1 Bombus pyrosoma | reverse complement strand
TGTATAACGTTATATAGTATTACGATAAAACGTATAACGTTATATGGTACTACGGTATAACGTATAACGATATGTAGTATTACGTTATAATGTATAACGTTATATAGTATTACGATATAACGTATAACGTTATATGGTACTACGATATAACGTATAACGATATGTAGTAATACCATATAACGTATAACGTAATATGGTACTACGATATAACGTATAACGATATGTAGTATTACGTTATAATGTATAACGTTATGTAGCGTTACGATATAACGTATAACGTTATATGGTACTACGATATAACGTATAACGATATGTAGTAATACCATATAACGTATAACGTAATATGGTACTACGATATAACGTATAACGATATGTAGTATTACCTTACAACGTATAACGTTATGTAGTACTATGTAACAACGTATAACGCTATATAGTATTACAAAAGAACGTATACCGTTATGTAGTATTACGTTATAACGTATATCGTTATATATTATTACGATATGACGTATAACGCTATATAATATTATAAAATAACGTATAACGTTATGTAGCGATACGTTATAATGTAAAGCGTTATGTAGAATTACGTTATAACGTATAACGTTATATAGTAATACGATATAACGTATAACGTAATGTGGTATTACGTAACAACGTATAACGCTATATAGAATTATGATATAACGTATAACGTTATGTAGCTTTACGATATAACGTATAACGTTATGTAGCATTACGTTATAGCGTATAACGTTATGTAGTACTACGTAACAACGTATAACGCTATAGTGTATGATAAAATAACGTATAACGTTATGTAGAATTACGTTATAACGTATAACGATATGTAGTATTATGTTATAACGTATAACGTTATGTAGAATTACGTTATAACGTATAACGTTATATAGTAATACGATATAACGTATAACGTAATGTAGTATTACGTAACAACGTATAACGCTATATAGTATTACTATATAACGTATAACGATGTGTAGTATTACGATATAACGTATAACGCTATGTAGTACTACGCAACAACGTATAACGCTATATAGTATTACGAAATAACGTATAACGTTATATAGTATTACGATATAACGTATAACGTTATATGGTACTACTATATAGCGTATAACGATATGTGGTATTACGATATAACGTATAACGATATGTAGTGTTACGTTATAACGAATAAAGTTATGCAGTATTACGTTACAACGTATAACATTATGTAATACTACGTTATAACGTATAACGTTATGTAGTATTACGTTATAACGTATAACGCTATATGGTATTACGATATAACGTATAACGCTATATAGTATTATTAAATAACGTATAACGTTATGTAGAATTACGTTCTAACGTATAACGATATGTAGTATTACGATATAACGTATAACGTTATATGGTACTACGATATAACGTATAACGATATGTACTATTACGATATAGCGTATAACGTAATGGAGTATTACGTAACTACGTATAACGCTATATAGTATTACTATATAACGCATAACGATATGTAGTATTACGATATAACGTATAACGTTATGTAGTACTACGTAACAACGTATAACGCTATAGTGTATGATAAAATAACGTATAACGTTATGTAGCATTACGTTATAATGTATAACGCTATATAGTATTACGATATAACGTATAACGCAATATAGAATTATTAAATAACGTATAACGTTATGTAGCGTTA